>NC_056725.1:179486200-179546200 GCF_019279795.1 Protopterus annectens | reverse complement strand
ACTGTTGCCATACACTAAGCAAGTTGCTGGTGTTACAGGATAGTCTGCAACATACCCTTAGTCAGGGAATTTAGGTTAGAAACAGAAATGGATGTAGCCATGTAAAGAAGCACTCAACACACACACTGCCAGTGTAATATCTGACACAGGACCTGTGTGGTGGACAAACAAAACATGATAGGCATACCTCTGGCCAGCAAGCGGATAGGCCCACAGTTGTGAGCTATGCAGACAGACTGCATTCCAAGGTAAACTAGTATGTACACACACACATACCCTGTAACACCAGTATTATACAAAGCATAACACAACTCTACTCGCAGTCTGTCTATTGTTCCTGATCCTCCTACAAATATGTGGCTGCCTTGAGTGTGCCGGTTCTCCTGTAAGGGGTATTGCTACCTGCTGTCTGTAACACTGATCCCAACACACAGGAAGGATGTCCATCACACAGGAAATGTAAAGGGACCACGCCCACATGATGTAGGGATTTATAGTGGGTGGTTGCCATGACAGTGGTAATTTGAAGTACTAGACATGTGTAATCATATAGAAATGGCTATCTGGATAAGTATATGCACATATATTTCCACTGTATGTCCTGGACATGGAGTGTAGCCCTACCCCAGCCCCTATAGTCCCAAAGTCATAGTGCAAGGGGATGTCAGGTATGTATAACAGGTATATTAGTAGACTGTTGCTGCTGTCATTGGAATTGTCTTCACAGACATAATGTGTGTGGGAGGTCACATCTGCTTATAACATGTGTGCCATTGGCTACTGACAGACATCCTAAGGACACCATTGTAATGTACTGCTGCTAGCACATAATGCCTCTGTGGAATGCAGCAGAGGTATTGGCCAATATATGTGGAAATTCTGACACAGTCTGTACAGTCCAGAGGTATACACATAAGCCCTTAGTGCAAAACGTGTGTACCATGCTTGACAATATGGATGTAGACAGCCATGTAGATGGGTATAACACATAAATACTGGTATACATTTGCCACCATAGGTTATGCATTTACACACCCCTGTCTGGCTTGACACATAATGACCATTGGTACAGGGGTGCCATGGCCACATACTACCCAATAGATATTGACATACATCTGTACAGCATCCCACTGCTCTGTCTGACATACATGACTGTTAAGGGAGGCCCAGCAGAAGTACATCTGGCAAGTATCTGGGTAAGTACACTAAGCTGCTAGGCATGTAACAATGCACTGTGCAGGCTGCAGGCAGACTGGCTCAACACTGGCCTACATCTCCTATGGGGGAATGCACATGTACCTGCATATATAGCAGGCTCAACAGGCATGTCACAGCACAGGGTAAGATACACCTGTGTGAAAGTGCATAACCACAACCAGTGTAAACACAGCCATAGCCACATATGGTAAGCTAGCATAATATTACAGTATATGGACTATCTGTTCTAAACCATCCTCATACGTGCCACTCACAGACTGACCCTACATATACTGGGCTGCTATACAGTTTGGTCTGATGGCTGTCTGTGGTATGGGACACGTGTGTGTGTATGACCCTACAAACATGTACGCCAATACAGAACCATACAGTGGAGCAGCATGTAACATCAGATGGGAGGGGAACTAGAACAATGACATCTACCACAGCCTATACACAAGCTAAAGTATATATCAACAATACACACACTGTCGACATTCACCATAAGTACACAGACCTCAGTACTGCACAAGCATCCACAGAATGTCCAGGTTATGTCATGAAATATAACCCCTACTGTACAAAACATGTGTAGCAATCTGATATATCACTGGCTTGTTATCAGATATGATGACACTAATTATGGTGTACAGCACATATGCACCACTTCATGCACGACATATGTACAAAGGTTGACAGAGGTGTGGCTGGAAGCACATACACAGGACCAATATTGACACATTGCTGTTATAACCTCATATATTTACTGTTGTAACAGGGTTTGTTGCAACATATGTCCTATGAGGGATATGACGTCAGTAACTATCACAGCTTTCACTATCTACAGACTGCAATCCTCACACTACCTTCTGCAGTCCACAGATAGATGCTAACACATGAAACCAAAGACACAACACTGCCCAGTCTGCAGATGAACCTGCAGATGGTGATTCCTCATAAACAGGGAACTGACATGGCAGGTATTGAGACATGTATGACAGCCATATCCACACAAACACTGTTAAACCAACATTACTCCAAATGCAGTATAGCAGCACTTACAGTTTGTAGTCAGGTTAGGCACATCCCCCTCCTGTTTGTTGTTGCCCTCTTTCCATAGTGTATGTTGTTAGAGGTAAATCCCCAATCCATCTGAGATGTTGTTTGCTAAATAACACATCTAGTTCCTGCTCACAGTGAATGAAAAGGGACAGCACCCCCATGATGTTCCTAGATATTGGACTGTGTTTCCATGCAATTGGCTATGGGAATGTTACCACAGCTGTTTCACATGCAATCAGCTAGGTGAGGGCTGCAATTCCTGTAGAGGCCATCAGCTGATCATGAGCATCACTTAAAATACACATGCTGCTGCCTAAGCAAAGCAGGTGTAGGTCTCCACATCCACCAGAGAGGAGTGGGAAAGGCAGATAGAGGTTTGTGTCACACACCTACCATCACAGGGTATCAAACCCCTGACAACTATGAAGTGTTATCACAGTTCAATGCAGTTATTGGATGTGCCACATGGGTTAGTTGTTGTGGAGCACTCAGAACATATATGTGATGGTGAGTGACATCTGCAACAGGGATAGGGTAGCTATGCAGTAGGTGGTGTACATCTGCCTGTTCGCATGAACAGGTGCCAGTGTCAACACAGCCACACTCTCACAGGGACACACACACACTGACACACTTGGTAGGGCCAGGAGTACAGCTCATCAGTAGTGGGGCTGCCACAACACATCAGGTATCACATGCACCACACGGGTCATAAGGAGGCTGTATGGGGAAAGGGTATGAGGAGGTGTCTGACATCAGACAGCATGCTTCAGTATGCCCATGGGGGTTGTAGTGAGTGTGGATGTGAACATATGCACAATATATTACACACACAAACACACAGGATTCCAGTACTGACATGCATGGGTGCATGTCTGCATGGGTGTGTGGTGGTCGACTGTGCCAGCAGACTATACAAGGGTAGGCAATGAGTATACTTTGGCATCAGGCCACATGACAGTGGTCTGCATTGTGGGTCAGGGCTGTAGTTTCTGCATTTGCCCACACAGGTGGGTATTGTATCCCCCATCCAGTCACCTGGGTGACTATTGTGTGTGGCCATTGCTGTACATCACTTGCCATGTATATGTTCCTTAGTCCATGACATGGACAATGTCTGGGATATGCACACCTCCCACATGCATGTACAGTGACATGTACATGCATATACAGTGACATGTGGAACTGTACCAGGGGTATCTGACCCATGTTGTGAACACAGATAATCATCAGATGTGCCAGTCTTGCCCACCTGTGGCAAGAACTGGCAATGGGCAGCAGGTTTACCCTGCACCTACATTGATAGCATGCTAACAGCATTCCCTGGTGTCAGTGGCATCTGTCCATACAGGGCATGTTGTCAAGCATGGTATATCCATTGTGGGTCACATGTGATGGCACCACAGGTGGTGCAGGTGTCCATTGGGAAACATGGGGGAGGTGCACTGTCTGCATGTACGTACATATTGGACAGATGAACAGGGTGACATGCCCTTTGTAGCCCACTGCTATCACTCCATAGTTACTATCAGTGGCCAATATGCAGTGCACTACCCACATATTGGCTGTTGCCTAGCCATGTGTGTGTGTATGAGACATGGGTAGAGAGTGTGCTCTGGGTAATACTGGGGTTGTTAACTGTGATTGCCTGGCCTTGATGTCACATGTATGGGTATGGCTTTGCACCCCAGCCTCTCAGCTATTTCACATCTGTGATCTCTGTATGGTGGACATTGTGATATATAGTAGGGCCACCATATAAGAAATATGCAAAACCCACTCCACATTGGCCAAAGGTGTCACACACTCACAGCCACTTCTAAACAGGATATGAGTTACAAATACACACACACCTGTCATGTTTGGGAGTAGAAACCCTGCCTAACTAATTTATTACACTACAGCACTACGCAGTTATAGTATGCACCATGGACATTACTGGGGTACTCATTCCCCAAAGGTGTATTTCACAATAAATTACATCAACAGGATTACCAAAGTAGGGCATTTGAAATGTACTGCAAGTGACTAGCCTAAAATGCACTGCTCCCTACACAGACAGTCACACACACAAAGCACCCATAACTGACATGTGTGGGTATCGAACCCCTAACAGAGGTCTATATCATACTATAGCATGGAGCTGTTATAGGACACACCATGAGGATTACTAGAAAACGCATTTCCCAAAGGTGTATTTCGCAATGAATGACATCAACAGGATTGCCAAAGTAGGGCATTTGAAATGTATTGTGTGTGACTAGCCTAAAATGCATTGCTCCCTACACAGACCATGACACACACACACAAAACATCCACAATCAACATGTGTGGGTATAGAACTCCTAACAGAGGTCTATATCACACTACAACATGGAACTGTTATAGGAAATACCACGGGGATTACTAGAGAACTAATTCCCCAAAGGTGTATTTCACAATGAATGACATCAACAGGATTGCCATAGCAGGGCATTTGAAATGTATTGTGTGTGACTAGCCTAAAATACATTGCTCCCTACAGAGACAGTGACACACACACAAAACATCCACAACTGACATGTGTGGGTATAGAGCCCCTAACAGAGGTCTATATCACACTACAGCATGGAGCTGTTATAGAACGCACCATGAGGATTACTAGAGAACTCCTTCCCCAAAGGTGCATTCACAATGAATGACATCAGCAGGATTGCCAAAGTAGGTCATTTGAAATGTACTGAGTGTGACTAGCCTATAATGTAGGTCCGTACACAAACATTGAAACACACACAAAACATCCAGAACTACCATGGGTGGGGATGGAACCCTACCATGGTTCTAAACTGCATGACAGCAGTATGCAGTTACAGGACACACTATAGAGATTACTGAGCTACAACTTTCCCAGAGGTGTATGTCTAGGTGGGTGACATCAGCAGCCTTGCCAAAGCTGAGTTTATGAATTGTAAGGAGTGTGAGTACCTTAAAAAGCATTGCTCTCTATACAGTCAGACGCGCCCACACAGATGCCATCTCTGGAGTTAGAACTCCTAACTAACTAATTTTTCACACTATAGTAGTACACAGTTACAGGACAAGCTACAGAGATTAAAGGGCTGCAATCTTCCCAGAGCTGTATTTCTAGGTAAGTGACATCAGCAGTCTTACCAAAGTTGGGTATATGAAATGTAAGGAGTGTGAGTACCCTAAAAAGCATTGCTTTCTACACAGTCAGACATGCACACAAACACACAGCTGGGAAATCTGAGGTTAGAACTCCTATCTAACTACTTTATTACACTACAGCAGTACGCAGTTACAGGACATGCTATGGAGATCATTGGGCTACAACCTTCCCAGAGGTGTATTTCTAGGTGGATGACATCAGCAGCCTTGCCAAAGTTTAGTATATGAATTGTAAGAAGTGTGAGTAGCCTAGAAAGCATTGCTCTCTACACAGTCAGACACACACAAACTCACAGTTGCCAAGTCTGTGGTTAGAACTCTTACCTAACTAGTTTATCAAACTACAGCAATACACAGTTATGGGACACACCACAGAGATTATTGGGCTACAGCTCTCCTAAAGGTGTATTTCACATTGGATGAACTCAGCAGGCTTATCATAGTAGGGCTATGGGGAGGGCGGTGTGTGCATGGGCCATAAACCGTTCATCTAGGGGTTGACACGCCACATGCGGCCACACACGGGGTCATATGTCACAGATACGTGTAAACAGCTACTAGATGACTACTTCGTTGTACAGTCACGTGCACCACATAGTCTGTAATGCTGACAGGTACTGGTGGCTAGTATCTGCAGTGAGTGACATCTGCACCTCATGTGTTTAGGGCCCTTTGGCTGTGTGCTGGGTGGGGCAGGCCTGTATGGCTCATTGTCATGTTCACCCTCTTCCACAAATCTATGTCTGTCTACCTTTGGCTTATTATAGTGTGTTGTCCTTACATATATGTCTGTATTCCTATCCACTGTGTGTGCAAGGCATGAGTGGTGCATATTGACAAGTGTCTGCACTAACAACTGCAACTGCCAGATATGTCTAGTCCACTGGTGTTTACAGACATGGCCTTCATGTGTTTAAGTGTGTGAGCATGCCCAGTATGGCCATCTGTATTGCATGTGTGGATCAAGTCCAGGTAGTTTGTACTGCAGTGCTGACCTTTGTGTTGTACACCAACAGGTAGCATGCTGTGTCTGCAGGGTATCCGTCGATCATTTGGCATTGACTGTTGCTACATTTCTGCATAGGGGGATACACCTGACTATTTCTAAGTTTCTACACAGGATTGGGGAGCACACCTGACTGTTACTATATTTCTATGTAGGATGGGGGGCACACCTGACTATTTCTACATTTCTACACAGGATTGGGGGGGCACACCTGACTGTTACTATATTTCTATGTAGGATATGGAGAGGGCACTGACTATTTCTACATTTCTACACAGGATTTGTGGGACACACCTGACTGTTGCTATATGTCTATGTAGGATGGGGGGGGGTACACCTGACACTTGTACACATTTTCTAGGACTTTACTGGTATGTCGGGTACTCCATTTCAGTCTGTAGTCTTACTTATCGTGCTGGCTAGAGGCATATCAGTGTACTACAGTTCTTAGCTTTTAATTACTTACATATTAGTTTCTGACTTCCTAGCCTTCACAACTGACATCCCACTACCTGGCCTGTTGTAGTCTGTCTGTGTAGGCCTGGGGGAGGTTACCCATAGGCCTCATTCAGAGGCCATAGTACAGCATTTGTTTGTGTTTGTCTACACCTGTCCTGCTGGCTGTGACTGTTGCTGGGTATGTGACCCCCCCCCCAACTGGCATGGGTGAGTCACTTACCTTGTGGGTGTCCCAGTATTGAGGGTGGTACTGCAGGGCTGTCTATGTCGGATGCACACAGTATACTCCCTACACATGGTTAGGCACAGGTAGTGTAATGTTTGGCATCCCTTTTACTGTATGTGAGAGTGAGAGAGAGATGTTATTCCCTGGGTCCCTCTCATGTCAGTGTATGTGCTATGTGTTGCCTCTTTGCCAAGGCCAGGGCATACTGGGCATGCCTCCTTCTGTCTACTGTGGCAGGTTCAGGTTGTTGTTCCTCCGAGTCACTCTGTGCCTGTGCATGCCTTAGCAATGCTGGGGGGCTGTGTAGCCCTGCCTCATGCTGTTCCTGCTGCAGCTGTTTCCACAGGATCATATTGTGTAGCATGGTACATACAAGGACAATTTGGGTACATGAAGTTGGTGAGTATTGCAAGGCTCCACCGGATGTGTCCAGGCACCAGAACCATGACTTGAGCATCCCAAACACATGCTCTATTATGATTCTTGGTTGTGCGTGTGCCTCATTATGGCGTTCTTGTTCAGGTGTGTGCATTTCTGATGGGTGTCATCAGCCACGGCTCCAGTGCATATCCAGCATCACCCAATAGGTGACCATGTGGGATGTCCCCATTGGCAAATCTGTGGTACAGCTGCATCAGGTGCCAGATGTGGGAATCGTGATAGCTTCCAGGGCAGCCAGCACACACGTTCAATATTATGCCTTGGCATCACACACGACCTGGCAGTTGATGGAGGGGAAGCCCTTGTGGTTGATGTAGACCCTACCCCGCTCACCGGGTGGCACTTTGATGCATATGTGCATGCAGTCTATTGCACCCACTACCTCAGGGTATTTTGCTATTTGGTGGAAGAAATGCATATTGCTGGCCAATGCCTCACAGGTGTTGGGGAAATATATGTGCTCACCAACATGTGCTGACATGGCATCCAGGAACTGGTGGAGTACCCTGGATGCTGATGCCTGTAAAATCCCCATCATATCCCCAGTTGGCCTTTGGAAGGTACCTGTAGCTAGTGTTCTTAGGCCTGCACATACCTTGGTATCCACTGGGATGGGTTCCCTTCTGTTAGTTCTGTGTGTGAGGTGTGGCAAGCACAGCTCAACAATTTGCTGTAGGAGGTCCCTGTCCACCCTATAATGTTCCACTATCTCCTGCTCATGTAGCCCTTGGTAGGTTACCCCGGGTCTGTACACTCTTCTCCATCTCCTCACTGTAGGTTGCTCGGCAGCATTTACATCCTCACCACCCTTAGCCTCTTCCACAAGTTCTACGATAGCTACTGCAGCCCCTAGCATTTTGCTGTTGTGAGTGTTAAAAGTTCTCCGCTTGTTTACACCGGTGGTGTAGAGTGTGGGAAAAACCAGAGGGGTAGATGTTTGCATAGTTTATAGTAGTGTTCTGGGCTGGGCTGATCTGCTGCCTGTGTAGTTGGCTGGTTCTGATATGTTTCACCTTGCAGTTAAGTTAGTACTCCTTGATTACCTTCCTACTGCTGTTTTCCCTTCCCATTGCCCTTCTGTCTAAGCCCATTTGCGTGCCACACAAACAGAGTGCTCAAATGTGCACACTGCTGTTATTTCCTGGTTGAACTTCTTTTTTCTTCCTGTAAAACCCAGTGCACAGTGCGCACACCCGCTTACACTTAGTAAAGTGTGCTAGGCAGGTTTAGACACACACCCTAGCTTAGCTGTGCTAAGCTAGGAGAAAACCAAGCCACAGGGCTCCAATCCACTTACAGTATACCTGACACACCCCACATAATGTAACCTGCCTCCTAGTCTTGCACCCAACTATTCATACTCTTACACTGTTGGGACCTGACTCACATTCTGGGAAAAACTGGGATTCACTATCCTTCCCCTCATTTGCATAGGATTGCCTGCTAATGCATAGTTACATGTGTCACACTGTGCCTCCCCCCTTAGCAACCACTACTCACTGTCCAAATTGTCTTCTACCTGCCATTGACTTGCATGGCAGAATACTGATTTTAGTTAGAATGCTTATTTTAGATTTATTTTCTTATTTTTCCCCCCGATCCCTATGCTTAAATAGCCGAGATCGACTAAAAAAAATAAAAGTTGATTTTTTTTATTTTTTTGTATTTTTTGGGATGCCAATGGCCTTATACTTGGCCATTGGCATGCTTCATCAATGATATGCAGCCTTTATTTGGAGCTGTCATAGCTCCATTTTGGAGTTTGCAGAAATGTACTTAGTTACTAACAGAGTACATTTCTGCAGAGAGCACTAGACTTGCACAGACTGTTGCAAGCTTCCTGGATTGCAAAATCACCACATTTGCATGTATTTCACCTGCAAATGGGATGATTTGCATACCAGGGCTTAGCCCATGCAAGATTAGTGCAGGAGCACTCATGCACGTGCCCTGCAGGCTTTTCCTGGATCGCACAGCAGACATATTGCCTGCATGGGCTCCTGCACTGATCTTGCACTCCATGCAAGCTTTTGAGAATCCAGGGGATTGTTTTCAACAATTGTATCTCTTAGCCAAACCTGAAAATGATTTACGTGGATCAGTGATCTAGCCTTAACAAATAAAATAAATTAATGATAATGTTCTACCAATATTTATTTTAACTCAATTGTTAAATATGGGGCAGACATTCCCTAAATTCACTTCATTTTTATGGGCTCTATTTGTCTTGTAGCAGAAAAAAAGTATTAAAGAAACACTGAGTGGTTATTTCACACATATCCTGTAATGTCACATAACAGTATTCATTCCGTGCCAACAGCTTCCATTACTGTTGCACTGATCAGTTAAATGCCCTTTACTTCACTATCATTCCCTTTGAGTGTTCATACTTTTGATGAGAAGGAAATGGAGACATTACATTGGTCACAACTACTGAGGTCACCAATGTGCAGATTTGATGCATGCATTGTAAATTGTCCTGTAAGTGTTTGGACCTTGACTTCTTTTTTACTGTGTATATGTGAAACCTTACCAAAGAGAACAATCTCCCCTGGATACACTAATCTTCCGTGCAAGACTAGTCTAGTCCTCCATGGAAGTGACCATTTAGGAGGACGGCAGCATGCCATGCATATTAATGAAGGCACAGTGCCTGATCTTCTAATCCTACATGGAGCATGGACAAGTGCAGGGGGTGTTTCTGAGAGCAGAGCTCTCAGAATAAACACATCCCTGCAAAGTAGAACAGCAGGAACTGTAAATAAATGAGCGAGACTGCTCATAGGTGTCCACATATCCCCACCAACAGGCCCCCATGTGTACAACAGCAACAAAACATAAAAATAAAAAGAAGTAATCCCTGTATTTATTTCTAAAACTCCAAGTACAGCTAACCGTAGGTGTGCGAGTATGCCCATTGCTTAGCTCCAGTTAAAGCAGCTTAAAAGGCTGAAGAGGATAACAAGGAAGATATATGCAAGTGAAACAACACAGCAGTAGTGTCTTGGTTAGAGCATACTCCCAACAAGCAGGCATTCCTGGTTCAAGTCTCACTGCAGCACATACCATTTTCCATGTGAAATCTGTATACAAACATATATTTACATTTTATTGCTGAATAACCTAATAAATAACATTTAAATGTGAACTGGAGTACTGCATTAAATGCACATGTGAAGAGTCAGTACCATAATGAATAAGTCAGCAGTAAGCAGGCGTAAGCACAGATAAGCAGTAGTGAGTGGGCAGGGTAAAGCACCGCCAACACAGATTAAGCAAAACAGAAGCTAACTATGTGTAAGACACTGTGACCGGAAGTCAGCAGTGATTATCTATGCGCAAACCCGCTTACAACCACTTGAAAGTGCCTTAAGCACACCGTATCCAATGGCTAGTGTTCTGCCCAGCAACAAGACAAACAGCCTCTGCAAGTCCAGAACCCAGGATCATGCACACCATACATGAAACGATTTGCTACTAAGCCATGCCAGATATGCAGAAATTTTATGTTGTCAGAAACATAACCCCTGCCCAGTCATGCAACAGTACAGAGAATGTATACCTACAGCTAGATGGGCATGTGTCTGCAAATATATCACTAACTAAATGGATAAAACATATCTATAGATGTAGTCACATATATATATATATATATATATATATATATATATATATATATATATATATATATATATATATATATATATATATATATATATATATATACATATATATAAATATCCAGAGAGATATACACATATAAATACAAATATATGAACAGATATACATGCAAATGCTGACAACTACACATATATATGTCAACATCTATATGTCCACATATACACATCAACTGACATATGTACACAGATATATGTCTCCATAGGTATATTCTGACATAGTTCGACATATGTAAGCAAATATATATACCCCCAGAGGTATATATGGCCAGACATCTGTAGATACCAATGGTAGATGAACAGAAACATATATGTCCACATGCACCGTCAATGGGCCTGAGAGGATCCAAACAATATATGTCACGTACGAATTTGTATACCCCTGCCGAGCCAAACACGTCTGCCCTGCAATACATTACTAATCTCATAGTATTGTACATCTGTCATTGAACTAGGGAATTAAATCAGCCCTCTGTTATGCGTCACATGTTGACATCACATACCCCTCTCCCCCACGCACTGGGCAGGCTGAGCAGTACAGGCCCATCCAACCCAGGCCATCCCCAACACATACATGCATAACCCACAATTCTGCTTCCCCCCACCCGCAGCACACACGTAGCCACCACCCTTAACCTGGTTACTGACCCATAACTAGCACCCCCCACACACATTGCCCCCCTCAGGACCCATCCCGTATGATGTCCCGACCCAAGTATCCTAGGTGTGGCACACACCGGACACCATGCACATAGCCAGGGGTACCTATGTAACCCTGGGTGTAGAAGAATGTTGAATACCCAATGTTTGGGTTGTCCCACATGGGACGAATGCATTCCTGGTACTAACAATAAATGTCACGTGTGACTCTGTGTACACCAACGGATGTAGTGGTAGGTATCGCAAAGCATACGTGGCACACAAGGTTGACTGGTAGGCACACAAAACACAGTATCCTGCAATGCCAATCAACATTACCAGATATGTAGCTAAAAATTTAGAGGTATATGTGTTAGTATAAATACTCATAACTAAATAGATATATACCTCCCCCTCTCTGTAGTACAAATGTATACATACATATATAGACATATAAATAAATACCCACATATACATATATACATATGCAGACACCCCAAAAATGACTTGCAATAGGAGGAAGCCAATACGATGACCTATCAAGGCAGGGTGTGTACATACCCAGACTACAAGGGTGGGAAAGCCTGATGACCCATGGGACGAGACAATGTACAGGATGGGTCCCATGAAGTGGAGAGTGGGCACTGTGTAGTAGTGGGGTCTATATTAGATCATCAAAATGGCAGAATTTCAAATGATCTAATATCGAACCCAATATTGCGAATGCTAAAAACAGCTAAGCTGCACAAAACCAAATTCTTTCGTAGGGAAAGAATTCAGTTGGTCGTTGTTGTGGCTTCGCTGTTTTCAGCGATGTGGTGGAAAGTTACGGGTTGGGTTAAGGTAAGTGTGTGATTGAGCAGATGTTCGGGTTAGGGTGCAGGTTGGGTAATTGTGCGATAGTGAGAATTTGGGGTTAGGGGTGGGTTAAGTGAGTTAGGGTTAGGGTGCGGGTGAGGTGAGTGTGCAATAGTGAAGGACCTTAGGGTTAGGGTCTGGGTTAAGGTAAGTGGATAGATAGTAGTGTATGCGCAGTGTAGTGTAGGGTTAGATGTAACTTTTAAATGTATGTGTGTGGATTGCAGCTTTTTAGTGTGCTTGTGGTGTGTGTGTGTTTCTCGGAACAGCAATTATTTTCCCTGGGAAAAAATTTGCTGTTTTGAGGTTTCGATATTGTTAGGGTTCGGGTTTTGCAGTTCGACATTATGGCATTCGAAATTCTGCCATTTTGATAATATGACATAGACCCATAGTAGTGTGTTTAGACCCGACCTGCACCCAGAGTAAGGATGAGTGCTGAAGAGGAGGCACGGGTGGGGGAACTATGGGTATGTAATTATGGATCTAGATGTGCAGGTGTTTGCTGGAGTGAGTCTATGTGGACCACTCCAGGGATGTAAGCAATAGTGTTCATTGGGCAGAGCCACATCCAATGGGCAGAAACTCTCGCTATGAGTTCCACTGCAGCACAGTCTATTTTATATGGCAAAGAACAGTATAACCAGATGTAGATGTAAATATGTAGAGGTATGTGTGTGTATATATACCCATAACTACATGGAGATATACATCTCTCCCTCTCTGCGGTACAAATGTATACATACATAGACAGACATATATATAAATACCCACATATAGATATATACATCTGCAGACACCCATATCTATATATATATATATATATATATATATATATATATATATATATATATATCTATATATATATCTATATATATATATATATATATATATATATATATATATATATAGATATATATATATATATATATATATATATATATATATATATATATATATATATATATACATCTATAATGGAAGCCACCCAAAGTTCCAACAAACCGTAAATGTAGATAAACCAACGTACCCAAATGGAAAGGAGCTGAAACGCCAACACTGGCAAAGTCACGTTTCCAATAAGGCTTAAAACGCCTCTAAAACAACAGATGAGGCTTAAGTGGAAAGGAGCTGAAACGCCAACACTAGCAAAGTCACGTTTCTAATAGGGCTTGAAAACGCCTCTAAAATGACAGATGATAAATGTGTTAAATCCACTCGCTGGAGTAAAAATCCAGATAACCATGCGGTTCAAAATAGAGTCAAGATTTTTTGTTGTAAGCGCTTTCACTGCAAGTACACACCGCTTCATCAGACAAACAATTGATGTCTGAGAGGCAAGGATTTAAATACAAAGTATCCTGCTCTCAGCCAATCAAGAACAAAATGCTCCATAGAAACAGAAACGCATTTCCTGTTCAGTTCAGAAATACAAATCCTTGCTTAAAAATACAAATCCTTACTTAAAAACCTACATTTGGGTATGTTGGTTTATCTATATATATATATATATATATATATATATATATATATATATATATATATATAGCTAGGATATGATACAGCAGTTAAGAATTACATGTGCTCACAGGCCGTGCCAATGGGGGTGAGGTGCCCAGTCAACAAACGTGTAACATGTAGCATCAACCCCCCCCCCTCAGCTAGCCAGGTAAAACATACAAACATACAATAAAAGTAAACAAACCACTGCTCCCCAGACTACAGGCAGGATTCTATCAGTGGGAGAGACCTGTCAAGTCTAATCTTGAAACAAAGACAAGAATGTGCCTTGCGGGACAAGCCAAAGATTTTATGGCTATTCGGGCTTCCAGCCATTACATGGATAACTTACAGCAGGGCATGCATGTTCTTAGACTACAAGTTTGGGAAAGCCTGATGACCCATGGGGCGAGACAACGTACGTGATGGGTCCTGAGAAGTGGAGAGTGGGCAGTGTGTAATGGTGTGTTTAGACCCAACCTGCACCCGGATTAAGGAAGACTGCTGAAGAGGAAGTGCAGTCTGGGAATTATGGGTATGACATTATGGGCCTAGCTGTGCAGGTGTTGACTGGAGTGGTTCTATGTGGACCACCCCAGGGATGTAAGCAATAGTGTGCATTTGGCAGAGCCAATGCCTAATGAGCCACCCCCCAGTACGAGTCCCACTGTAGCAAAGTCTTGTTTACATGGCAAAGGTTGGTATAACCAGATGTGTTGCTGCAAACCCATTAAATGACACCAAAGAACACATGGTCACAACACCCCACTGTAGGCATGTAAGCCGAACTAATTGGCATCACAAGGTATGATTGCTGTCCAGACCTCTCAACTGTCCCTGATCTTCAGGGACATCCCTGATATAGACTGCAGCTGTAGGTCTGTCCCTCTTAATCCCTCTTAAAACTGGTGAATGCTAAAGAAAATGTGGTGAGTTGCCCTTAATAAATAATGATAGTAATCCAGAGTTATAGACATTTAATGTTAGAATATCTATATTACTCCACATTCTCTTAATCTGCAAATGTTTCAAGCTAATAGTACAAATATTTAAAAATTGTCCATGATTGTCCCTGATTATTTGGGGATTTGTCCCTGAGTCTGCTGGGATTTGTCTCTGATCGCTTGAGAGCTATGTTGCTGTCCTCACCCCCACCCAGGGGTGGGATCATCCAGACCTATCCCCAAATGCAGGGTATATACACAGCTGTCGCTGTAGAAAAAATGGCCAGCTGTGGACCTTCCCATGAGCCGTCCTGCACATCCCTGGACATGTCCCCACTATCAGCCCCTCTGTGTGGCCCAATAACACCACTTACCTATCGACCCCTGTTGCATTCGTAGTAATGTTCACAGTCACAGGTAGAAGACATCCTCCACACAACTATATTGGCAGAATCTGGAACCCCGAACCCAGGTGTATTACCACAGCCATACCAGACTACACATGTAAATAACACATGAAGGGAAAACCCAAGCACACTTGGATCACCACCTTGCGAAGTCCACCACCCCCCAACACAACAAACCCCTACACCAAATACTGACACTGATACCTCCTGTCCTGCCTCACATATGTATCCCAACAACCTGCAAACCTGCACTACTGCTCCCCCACCAATCAGTCAAATGGCCTACTATACAGTTAAAATGTCCCCCCCTCCACCTACCCGCCTATATCTCCACTATTCACATCTACTCTATAACACAGATATGGCATAACTAAACCTAACCTGAATACCTGAGTGTAGCCTAACCAGAAATGCTAAACTGGAATTCCACTTAACCTTACACTGACCTTCGTGAACTGTCATACCTGACATGTACACCTGATATAAGCATGTATAATAACGACATGTACATGAAGTAGCATGGGGGTATGTGGCAGCAAGCGGGAGTACACCTATGTGTGGGCGGTGGTAAGCAATGCCCACACTGGTTAAGCAATGTGGAGGCCAACCCAGTGTAAGATGCCATAACCAGAGGTCAGCAAGTTCGAGCCTAGTGCACACCAGCGCATACCTGCCTACACTTTCCCCGCAGTGCCTTAGGCATGCTGTAGCCCACAGCTCTCATTGTGGCCAGTAACAACATAATCAGCACTCTCAGGTCCCCCCCTGCACACTATAGTCCAAGTGATTTACCATGAAGGCATGGCAGATATACAATCATCTGCTATCACAAACGTATCATCCTGCACAGTCAGTCAACAGTATACAAAATGTATGTAAGTATGTACATTAATACCAGCAAACATGTGCACAGTGCTCAGTCACAGTATTCTCAGCAGTCAATGAGTACTAATGAACAGTGCCTGTCCACGCATACTGTGAGAACAGTAGTCTCGTATAATACTGAAGAGAGAAATGGAAAATGGGCCACGGCGTGGGGGCATGTTTCATCCACAAAAGCGGGAGATGAGGCTGGTCTGGTGTGTGAGAAAACTGCTACATCTGAAAACCCTGGCAGGATGCTACCAGTGGGAGAAACAGTGTAGACCAGCAAAGTGTACTCGTGACACAACAACACGTCCATCCCTGCCAGGACGTACCAGATGTTATGGGTCACAATAATGTTCCCACCAGTATCGGAGGTGGATGAAGGGTAGGCATGAATGTACATGGACTAAACTGATGAAGACCTTGCAGAAGGTTGCATCGAGACAGTAATATGGAGGAATACAGAGACGTGCAGAGAGGGAAATGTGTGGAGGTGTGGTATGGCAGTGCTAGCAATTGCAGAATGGATGGATGCTGAGTATATGTTGCTCGGGGGCCGGGCAAAGGGAGCATGGGTATGACATTAAGGTAGGAATATGCAACTTATGCAGAGCTGCAATAGTGTAGTGGGCAGAGCATCCGCCTATCGCGCACAAAATCTCGGTTCGAGTCCCACTGCAGCACATTCCATTTTCCATGTGAAATCGGTATAACATAATTGTTTTGCTGTATAACCTACTAAATGACATTTACACTTGAACAGGAGTACGGAATTACAAATAGCCCACTCACTCATTCATAGGTCATGAAACGACATACAGATATGTATACACAGACAACTTGTAATGGTGTATTTTACAATAAAGTATGCCACTACTGACAGCACATAGATCTGCACTTATGTAATCAGTCAGGAATGCAAGGGTTGGGAGGGTGGCTTAATGGCTAAGGTGTTTGCCTTACAAACACAAGGTGCAGGGTTTGAGTCTCAGAAGGGATAATTGGCTAGGCTTAAAATGGCTCGCAAGGGCAGTTAGCTTAGTACTAAACTATGAACCTATGAACCTATGAGCCCACACAGGAAAGTAGATGCAGACAGTGTGGATATATAACATACTATGCTGTCCAGGACAGGCCCATCAATTCGTACAACTGTGGCCAAAGGATTTGCCATCAAGATAGGTAACAATAAACAATAACAGATGTAGTTCAGCAGCCACCAGTTACACCCCATTGTCAAGGTCTAGGGGGACATTTATTACCTGTGATAATGTCTATGTATCTGTCACATGTATGGACCCTGACCAACAAATGCTGTGGGCGTCCACGATATGACTGGGATGACAGCAGGAATGCCAGCAATATATTATGATAGGCCAATACCGAACAACTCCAGGAAAAAGCCAGCCATATATGTGGAGGACGGAAGCAGGAACACAGGGCCATACCCGTAATATTGCTTTCACACACCCTGCACATTGTTGGTGTTACAGGATTCGATGCAACATACCCTTATGCAGGAATAACACATCAGGAACACAATTGAAGGTAGCCATGTACTGATAGCACACAACAGACAGATTGTCGGGGATATATCTAGGACAAGCCCTGTGTGGTGCACAGGCAAAAGCAAACAGACAATCCAATGGCCATCATGTGGATAGGCCCACTGTTGAGAGCTATGCAGACAGACTGCATTCCATCCTAAACTACTATGTACACGCAACCACTGCAAGACCAGCAATATACAAAGCACATAACACCACTCACTCTGTCTGTAGGTCTGGAACAACCTGAGATTGTGTAGTTGTCCTATGTCTGCAAGACCCGCTGTAGTAGGTACCGCAACCTGCCGTCTATAAGATTGCTGCCAACATACAGGAAGGATGTCCTCCATACTGGAAAGGTGAAGGGACAACACTCACATGAGTAAGCATTTTTAGTGCTGGGTTGCCATGACAATGGTTAATAGAATCACTACACAGCAGGCTGCATGCAGTCAGCAACTGTTGTACACTGATTGGTGCAGAGCCCATCACCTGATCATGTGCATTACCTACAAAAGCCATGCTGTAATCCATTCAAACCAACTCATTCGCTCTACTGGAGACGGAAAGAGAGAGAGAGAGAGAGAGAGAGAGAAAGAAAAAGAAAAAAAAAAAAAAGAAGAAGAGGAACCCAACCAAAAAAAAAAGGAAATTGAAAACAAACTTATACCACGGAACTTATACAGTGGGGAACACAGTACTACAGGGCACAACCAGGAAGGTGTCACATCCGTCCAAACACTAAAACGTATGTGAAACATAACTGTATGTAATTTAATGTAGGATGTGGTATAGATTAATAGGATGTATGTTGTAGACTGTTTGATATATGCCATCTGTAGTTGTCCCTGTAATGATGTCCCACTGAACAACTGCTCTGGACAATACTGTCTGTCCCTGTAAGCAGTGGGACATACCCGCCAACTCTGCCGATCAGCAATGAATGACAAAGATGTCAGCCATAATATCTGTGTATGTTATGTTAGTGTGGAGAATAGCTGTTGGTGGATGTACTGCCGTCATGATAGACACATGTGTCAGTGCACAGCACTTGCAGGACAGTCATGTGAATGTGTAATATATCATGCACAAATGCCATAGGTGTGTAATAGGCATACCAGCAATCTCACACCATAGTTACCACCCTAATGTTAGGCTGTGTTCACATGTGGCATCTGTCTGTATTGCAGCAAGGCAGAACAGTGCAGCTGTGAATGAAAGACAGTTACAGAATGCGGACCGGATGTCTGTATGCACTCCACGTATCTGTGTGATAAGGACTGTGATGTGTATGTGTACAGATACAGACACTCATAAAGACATAGGTATGTCAACAACGTGCAACATATATCTACACATATATGCACATAGATGCATATTCATACACATATATATATAGTGGCACTGACAATGGCATGCAGGTGCAAACATCTGTAACAGGCCAGCAAAGAAAAGTGTCCCCACAGGGAGCATGGCTACAAACACATAGCACAAAGCGTGGCACAAACACATAGCACAAAGCTTGGTACAATACAACATATGTCCCAATGGTAGGTAAGCAGCTGACATAACAATTGCAGTCTGTGAACATGTTGTTGTAGCTGATATGGTGGGAGGAGACATATATGTGTATTAAGAACTATGGTAACCCTGCTGTATGGGTGGCTCATACCTGTTCCATCTTTATGTCTTCCAGGAATCATGTCGCATTGTCACCTTCCCACATACAACTCTGCAGAAATGGCTATCATCATCGACCACCTAGTACAGCACTACGTACTTCTTTTTGGCCGGACAGCCCACGACCAGCAGGAGAAGACCGCCTTGTGGACTGAGCTAGTCCACAGGGTCAGTGATGTCGGACTGCATAACCGCAGCTATTAGCAAGTCCAGCATCATTGCACCGACCTGCTTCGCCATGTACGTCGGCGTGCAGCTGCCATAAGGGGTGACCACCTCGCAACAGGGGGGGCAACCCACCCATCCACCCCTCACCCGTGTGGAGGAGCTTCTCAGCAGCCTAGTGGCACCTGTCTGCCCACAACATCAACACCTGGCAGGGCACATCTTGGAGGTGGGTGCCAATGACACACAAGCTGAGGAGCATGCAGGTAAGTTCTCAGGGCACATCAGGACAGCACTCATGTGTATGCATCTGCAGCTGTACGGGTACATCATGCAGAACTGAGATGTCATATACTTTGCTGCTGTGCAGTAGTAATAAACTGTTGTGTAGAAGCTGTAATATTGTGTAATTCTACTGTTGATGTAACGTAATGCTGCACTCACCTGTTATGAATGCCACAGCTGTGGCCACTGACATCAGCTTTCTCGCAATCCTATGTAGGTCCCTCCAGGACACAACCATAGCAGCAGCCCATAGCCAGTGAGTATGGTTCGTGTTCATGCATGATGATTAACTGGGCATGTAATAGCTATGGGCTATCCCCCATGCACACGTCTAACACACCTACCCATACTGCATGCTGTACACATTCACGTTTTACTGCTGAGAAATGCACTGCATCACAGTAGAGACCATGCTGGGGTATCGGAAGGGTACAACATACACATGCAAGATAACTAACATCCTGTCAATGTGCAATGTGTCCACATGGATGTGGCATCTGGCAGGACACACAGCCTACAGTAGGGACATGTGTGACTCAACACCATCATGGCTGCAGCTGCACACAAGCAGGTTAAGTAAACATTTCAGACGTAACCCTGACCCCACAACATTCATCACAGCAGTGTGTGCACTCCAAGGGATGTGCACATGAGTAGACCTTGCAACCATGCAGAGGTCTGGGACATGTGTAGGGCACCCCTCACAGCCATGCTAAGGTCCGCTGGTTATCAGTGTAATAGTCATGTACTGGTCATACACACACTGCTAATGTTGTGATCTGTAACCCAGACATCAGGCATCTACAACTGATAGCTGTTCACATACCATCCCAGGTATGTGTTGCTACAACACACAGGGGTTATTGCCGCCTACACACGATGGAAACCCCAATGGTGGAACTTGACTATAACCCTGGAACAAGGAGTCCTAAATGGAGCAATATTCTACAGCAACAAGTCAATCCGTTGCTAAGCATAGACTTAAATCAATCTAACATGTCTAATAAAACAGGTACTGTAGAGAATTTCAGTGAATTTTATGACAGTTTACGAGTACTTGAAAATGATTTGTATAAGCTCCATAGATTAATTTGGCAAAGGAGACATATGGAAACAAGTCTCCCTTTCCATATAGTACCATGAGGCATGCGGGTTTTATGTATGCCGACATATGGGGATAGCCACCCCGAGTTGCTGAAGAAATGGCAACAATTAAACCTGGACTTGAGTAATCAATACATGAAACTTCTCATAGACTATTTTTTACCCATTGAAAATGAACTTACTAACAAAGTAGAGACTCTGCATAGAGATCTATGTAATCGGTATAAGGGTGAAATCTATGAGAAGAAAATGGATATTATGTATATGCAGGTCATGTCATATAGCGATAAATTACAACAGATAAAATCTAAAAAACTGCAAAGAGACTATAGAGATTTCTTGTCTGGCCAGGTTTTTGTATGGCCGAAAGTTAATCATCAAGCTAATGAATACTTGCAAGATAATTCCAACAAGGCTGATAGTGAGCTACAAGTGTCTGAAACGGCCCCTTTAAATCCCATAAGAATTTGAACATAATCAGCACGGAAATTACATCATCAGGCGGAAACATGATGACTGACGTTATGCCAGTAATGGAAACTCCACTGCCTAACCAACAAGCTCTAGAAGAGCAATTTTCTTTCAATAAAAATGGTGTCAGACCGAAAGTGGCACCGGGGAAAGATGCCAATGTCTTTTTGTCGCTTCCAATACAATACCGCATCAAGCCACAAGCGAGGTCCAGCAGTCGAGGAAGACGGAAAAGGAAATTTTCAGGTGAGACCATGGAGGTAAGGAGAAGAAACAGGAACTGAATAAAGTTATATTCAATCTTTCGAGCCGTGTATTGAGCTCTAGTGAAGTGACCTTACTGAACAGAGGTCTCTCCTTTATCCCTGCACAAAGCAGCAACCTCGCTGAGGTACTGACTGATTTACGGCTTTTTGCACAAAATTTATCTTTAAAGTTACTGTTTAAAGATGTAAATGGGACAGTTTTAGAGAGCCATTTCAAGAGTAAAAGTACTTTTATACCTGTTTCCCCCTAATATAGAATGCTTTGTTCAAGTATGTGAACGGGACTTTTATAAGTATTTTTCAGATGCTAATTTTAAGAATTTATATCATAATCTAGATGCGAATGAATGGCGTTCACTTCATGACCTTTCCAATGATAATAGCCTAATTATCCAACCAGCTGATAAAGGGGGAGGCATTGTGTTACTGAACTCCTTTATGTATGATGAGATGATGACCAATATGTTAATTGATACTAATATATATTGTTTAATTGAGCATAATGCTCTTGATGGTGTTGTAAGAAATGTTCATGATATTCTTTATGATCTTTTGATGTGTAGACAAATTACTAAATAATTTTATGAATATTTATTAGTGGAGTTTCCCTTAGTACCTTTAATTAAAGGCCTTCCTAAGATACATAAGGACATTTTTCCTCCCCCTATCCGACCAATAGTGTCAGGAGCTGGGTGGGTTACTGAAAATATTTCCCTTTTTTTGGAGTCGATTCTGAGACCTATAGCCAGAAGTATTCCGACTATACTAAAAGACACATATCAGCTATTAGATGATTTAGGAAACCTAACAGAAAAAGATAGGTTTCCTTCCTCTGCCATTTTGGTTTCTTTAGATGTTAGGAATCTATTTACAGTGATTCCTAATGATTATGGACTAGAGGCAATTAGGGAGATATTACTCAAAATGGGAGGGTAAGATAGTAATTCACAGTTAGTTATTTGTACGCTTCTGGATGTAGTACTCAATAATAATTTATTTATGTATCATGATGCTATATATGCACAGATTTGGGGTGTCGCTATGGGCACCCATGTGCAAATTTGTATGCGAATTTGGTTTTATACCAATGGGAGAGTACATATTTGTTTGGTGGTGAATTCTTTAAACACATTTTGCTATATAGACGTTTTGTGGATGATATATTAATTATATGGGATGGAAGTTTGGACTCATTGAAAGATTTGGTTCTCTTTTTAGAGTCTACCACTCATTTTTTAAAGTTCATAATGGAAGCATCCCATGTTAAGTTAGATTTTCTAGATATCACAATCTCTAGAAGTTTAGATGGTTCGATTTCAACTAATCTATATAGGAAACAATGTTGGAAGAACTCTTTACTACATTACAATAGCATGCATCCACGTTTTGTATTTCCAAACGTTGTCAAAAGTCAATTTATGAGAGTCACAAAACTATGTAGAAGTGATACTGACAGGAATTCACAATCAGATTTTATGGAACAGCTATTCCAGGAAATAATACAAGATGTTAAACATCTGATATTAGATACTACGGGTTATGATACAGAAGGCTCTAAAACCTATAGATACTCTAGGAATAACTACAATATTAGAGCTAAATATAATCCAACTAAGTTGGTTTTTACAACTAGATATACTAGTGATATTAAATATATCACAAATATCATCAGGAAAAATTCGAACATATTACTTGTAGATTATAAATGTTCTCGGTTAGTAGGGGAAACACACAGATTTAGATACAGAAATAGTAAAAACCTGAAAAGACTCTTGTGTATTGATAAAACCAATTTATTAACTAATAATATAAATAGGCGAGTTTTAGAATATGGCACTTTTCCGTGTAATAGATGTAGTATGTGCAAATTTATAGCCAATGAACATCAGTTCATCCCTATTTTGATTACACTTTTACCCCCAGTTTTTATGCCACTTGTGAAAGTGTAAATCTAATATACCTAGCCACCTGTATGGAATGCATGGCCTTTTATGTAGGCATGACATCAAGAAGACTGAGAGATCGAATATATAATCATACCTATGATATAAGGAAAAAGAATTTAAGCAATGCCTTAGCTAAACATGTGGATGTATATCCAGGCCATGCTTTTAAGTTTCAAGTCTTACAGGTTGTGGGTATAAATAAACGGGGGGGGGTGATAAAATGAATTATTTAGAGATGGTTGAGCTAAATTGGATTTTGAAGATGAGGGGTCTTATTGAGCCAGGTCTCAACCAATACATTAGTATAAAACTCGTTTTGACAGCACGTAATTAACTATAATTATTATAATGATAAGTACATAGATTGTCTTTTCAACAAAATTTATTGTCTTTTTTATTATCATTATTTTTCTTGTTAGTTACATGCAGAAAGGATTTTATATAAGTCTTATGATGGCATGTGCTTGATATTGAGCATGCTATTGTATTTTAATTGCTGTTTTTCATTCCATTAATAATGATATATTTGCATAATTTTCACATATCTTCATATGGCCATACTATTTACGTGTTCTTTAGATGCTCTATAGAGAAATGTATATGTACTAACTTGTTCTTGTTTTACCCGTGGTGGTGGTGCTGCGGTAGCGTTGTTGCCTCACAGTAAGACGCTGTCCATTTCGATTCTCGGCTAGAGCGTCTTCTGCTTGGAGACATGCATGAATGGGCGTACCTTCGTTGAAGGTTGTGCATCAGGCCTGGCAAGCCGGTATGTAAAAATCTACTGCCAATCATTAGCGGACCGGAGTTCCGTTGTGGCGACCCCTAACCGGGAAAAGCCGAAAGACACAAACAAACTAACTTGTTCTTGTTTTAGGGTTAATAGTACATATGTTTGTAGATATGTGATTTATTGTTTATTTTTGTTTTAGTTTTTATTTTTTTGTGTTTGCTTTTGTATATATAGTACTTTTATAGTTAGAGTTTTCATTTTTATTTTTATTTTTATTTCTATTTTATTTTAGTTAATGTTTTTCATGATTATTTTATAAATGCAGTATACATTTTAGTGAGTTGAATGAATTGTTCTGGGTTGGGCTTTATGCCAGAATCAATACTTGATCATACCACCTTGATTGGCTTAAGTAGCTTGCTTAATTAATTAATTAATTAATTTATTTATTTATTTTTATTTATTTAACATTTGTTGACCGGGAAAGTCCGACTAGGTTCCACAGAGCCTGTTTTCAGCAGAGGCCCGGGGAGAAATGCTCCAGATTGGAGCTTTTTAACAGCTGATGAATAAGCATATATATAAGCCTCTGTTGAAAATCATTGTTAAAACCTGAAGAAGCATGTTGGATATACGTGAAAGCGCTTGTTCTATACTAATAAAATAGTTTTATACGTTTCTATTACATCGTGGTGGTCTCCATTCACTGTCTTTTTGTGGATATAGTTCTGTTTCTTCAGTTTGGAAACCTTTGGATGGTGGCATTCCTCGTTTTGATATTATTTAACACACAGGGGTTATGAGCAGTAGAGCTGACATAACCGACACAGTACTACAAATGCATCAATGGTTTCTGCACCTGTGAGGTATGGTGCACAGTACTGGGCAGGGTGCAAAACAGGTCACAGTAACACTTTGTACATGGGTGCAGTGTTAACATGGGGAGGGGCCATCACCTGCCAACAAAGCCCATGCCTCACACACATGTATACCGCCACTAGCATGATGTCACTATAGTTGCACTGCATGCTGTTGAGCTCCATGTGTAATGCATGTTGACAGAAGGCTAATGGGAGGACTGTGTGTACAAATGTTGTGCAACTCCACATGTAGGAGTGTGGGGTGTGTGTGTGTGTGTGACTTGGTTGTGTTCATAGGTGCAATCTAGTGGAGTGTGGATGATGCATGTCAGGTGTGTGTGTGTGTGTGTGTGTGTGTGTGTGTGTGTGTGTGTGTGTGTGTGTGTATGTGTGTGTGTGTCTATGTATGCACAGGCCATAGTGGGCTTGACCACATGGTGGTACTTCCCCTTGGGATTGTGCCATACATGGAGTGAGATATAAAATACCAGGACAACCTGTCAGGTATGTGAACACAGGACAGCTGATAGCATAACAAGGGCTGTAGCATGGAGTATGCATTGGGAGGTGCAGGACATACCAGGTATACACATCATATTGCCAGCAGCAGATAGGTAACTGGCTACCCACATATGCAGCATTACAAATGCAATGGGGAATTACCACAGCACATCAGTGAGTGTATCCAGGTAGTGCCGTCATCCACATGATGGGTCGCTAGTGCAGCAGATGTGACATGGACTGAGCAAGACTGTAGTATGAGGCTCTGATGTGTGACATATGTAGTGAATGTAGCAGCCCCAACCATATAGGGGGCTCATACACCATTACTGCCCATACACAAGGTAATACAGGGTGACAGCTGTGAGGCCATGTACAACCTACTCCACCCAGGTCAGAAAGGCTATGGAGTAACAGGTCAGGTTTGGTAACCACACGTGTAGACATGGGGGGATAATATGTTAATGGGCTGTAGTGATGTGTGTGTATTAGCAAGTGCCATGCAGGAAGGGAAACATATGTAACTGACTGTGGGACTGTTTGCAAACACAGGGAAGGTGAGGTCATAAGGTGGCTGTCAGTGTAAGTGTGTGTGAGTGTGTGTATTGTTGTGTACTGCTGTACAGGTCTTAATGTGTGTATTTGTTTCCCCCACAGGTGGTGAGGTGGGTCAGGGTCTCTCCTGCTCACATACTGAGGTAGGTGTCCCTACAGACACCGATGATGATGAAGGTAGAGGTGAGGCACAGGTGGGGTTTTCAGAGGCCGACACTGTGCCAACATGTGTCATCACCATCCTAGCCACCCCAAGCCTGCACACAGTTACAGTGCCCCTACAAACCCCATCACATGTGGCCATAGTAGAGGGACAGTTGATGCTTGGTGGAAATGGCCAGGAAAGTGTGGTGTCCATGCCAACTATGTTGGATCACAGTCAGCATAGCTTGATGTCCAGAAGGCCACCATATTGGCAGATGTACCGTGGTGCTTGTGGGAGGACTGCAGGTTGTCCTGCCCCTGGCAGAGGTGCCACAACTGGTACCACCAGGAGCATGTTTCAGGCTGTAATGGAGGCACAGGCATGTATGGAAATGCACTCCAGACAGGTCCTGAGGCTGCAGAGGTCTGTTTTTGCAGCTGTAAGTGACAACCTTCATGAGCTCGCTGTTGCCTTCCGTGAATATACTAAGGTCATGGATAGATGGTGGGGTGAGATGGTTGGCCTCCTTGACTGTGGTATGTCTGTGCTACAACATGTGATGGGAGTGGTGCAACATCTGCGTGGATGTAGGCCAGAGACACCAGCAGCTGGCAGTCAATATGGACGTGCCAGGACACAAATCTGCTCCCGTAGTGGCAGTATCAACCCCAGCACACCACAGGGGCTGCTGTCCACACGACACCACAGCAGGCCATGTACACATGGCCCTGGCCAGGCCCAGGCAGGACATGGTTCCAGCAGACATATGTCATCATCAGGGGAGAGTAGCACCTCAAGGTCTGTACCTGCACATGCCCATGGAACCCCTGGCAGGCAGAGTCAGCATGTCCATTGCCAGAGGAACTGAACTGTACACCCTGTCAAATATTGTCTGCAGCTGTCCAACATTACCCGTGTGGTGCAGCCACATGGCGGAACTGTGTGCATGCATACCCACACACTATGCAATCACACCTAGGGCATCCCTATACCGGCACACACCACATCACCACGCCCCAATCATGAAACCACACCCCTCACCCACACACATTGTGACACATATTTGGACCACCCTCGGCCTCTGGCACACATGCAACACACCCTGTGCATATGGTGATACTTGTGCCACATTTCTATCATCCATAACATCGATGCAGGGACAGGCTAACATAGTTTTGATACACATGGTGACTGTAATGGGGTGCCACAATGTACCACAGTGTAGAATGTAGTCAGGGGTAATGTGTACTGCATACATGTCAGGTAGTGTAGTTATGCAGCTAGGATGACATTCACACACCCTGTGCATATGATGGTACCTGTGCCACATCCCTGCCATCCCTAACATCAATGCAGGGACAGGCTAACATGGTTCTGATGCACACTGTGACTGTGATAGAGTGCCACAATGTACTGCAGTGTAGAATGTAGCAGGGGTATGTCAGTGTGGTGACATCATAGCCGTGACATATGTGGTGTACAGTTGCACACATGCCACAGGTATGTATAACAGCTATTGGCCATGCAAACATGACTGGTGGCCTGCTGGTACAGGTATAATCTGCACCCTTATGTCAACCCATCCACATACATACACATCCTAACTTGGCGACACTGTGTCTAGACCCCAACCCAGGTATGTAGTGCTTCTGAACTGTGTGGCTGTCATTGCAAACATGACACCATCTGTAGGGTGAGGTGTGTACCAGGTCACGTGCTACATGCAGACCATCCACAGACACATACAATATGGTAATGGGGGATGTAATGTTTGTATATGGTGAATATGGGTCTATATATGATCATTGAAGTGGCAGAATTTCGAATGCCTTAATGTCGAACTGCAAAACCCGAACCCTAACAATATCAAAACCTCAAAACAGCAAATTGTTTCCCAGGGAAAAAAACTGCTCTTCCAAGAAACACACACACACCACAAGCACACTAAAAAGCAGCAATCCATACGCATACATTTAAAAGTTACATCTAACCCTACACTATACTGCACATACACTACTATCTATCCACTTACCTTAACCCAGACCCTAACCCTAAGGTCCATCACTATTGCACACTCACCTCACTCGCACCATAACCCTAACTTACTTAACCTACCCCTAACCCTAAATTCTCACTATCGTACACTCACCTCACCCACACCCTTATCCTAACTCACTTAACCACCCCTAACCTCAAATTCTCACTATCGCACACTCACCCAACCCTCGCCCTAACTCATACATCCGCACAATCACACACTTACCTTGACCCAACCTGTAACTTTCCACCGCATTGCAGAAAACAGTGAAGCCACAACAACGGCCAACCAAATTCTTTCCCTAGGAAAGAATTCGGTTTTGTGCAGCTTTGCTGTTTTCAGCATTCACAGTATTGGGTTCAATATTATATCATTCAAAATTCTGCTGTTACGATGATCTAATATAGACCCGATGAATACATAGTGTGTCATACCATCTTATACACATTGACCGACACATAACAGGTAGACGCACATCTTAGAGACCTGGTTGCATAGTTGATAACTAACTAGTCCATGTGTCCAATGTGTTACAGGTAGGCTGCACACAGCACATGTGTAACTGGGCCATATCCTGTTTTCTGTTACATGTATGGGAAATGGTGACATTGGCCACCTGAGAGTGGTATGTGGGCCATATACCAGGTGTACCATGGTGTAAAAACAGTGTACACAGCACCCACATACCCCACTGGGTATTGTACACACTAGAACCCATCTAGATACTCTGACATATCCACTATCACACAGTGGACACGACGCGTTGCATATCACAACAGTGGTACCACAGGGATATGCATGTGATGCACATGCCACAGGCATAGTAGGGCATTGCGTTGCATTGCCACACCTATGGGTGACAACAACAATATCCGTACTACTGTGTGGCAATGTGTATTGTAATAGGAATATGTGGACTTGGACCGGTGTACCCAACAGATATATATATATATATATATATATATATATATATATATATATATATGTACACACATGTGGCAGACCTCCATAGGATTCCCATGCCTACCGACCCATTGGTGCAACACTGTTGTGCTTGTACTGCAAGGCACATGTAGCTGTTAGGGAGTGGAATGTAACAGGCTACATGTTACGTTAATGGGGTTGAGAGGCACCACACACTATACGGGTCGTATGAATAGGCATCCCCCCCAGCCAAACACGTCCGCCCCGCAATACACTACCAAGTGTTGACGATCCCATAACCAGGGTCAGTGGCAACATGGGTACATGATGTTACCTGTATTACATCCCACCTGTATGATGCCAGACTGTTATTGGAAACATATCATGCAGTACATTTTGGCTCCCATGGGGAATGCATTATGTGGATGACATCAACATTACCAGGCTTCAGATACACAGACACAGATATGCAGATGCAGGTATACATATACATGATTTATATATATATATATATATATATATATATATATATATATATATATATTTGTGTGTGTGTGTGTGTGTACATATACATCTGACTACACATACACATGCAGTTATATGTACAGTACAAAACATAAGCGGTAGGTGCACACAATATGGAACAGCCATTATGCCTACAGTTGACCTCTGAATGACTGGACACTGTATGTGCCACCCATATAAATGACAATGGTTGCCTGTAACATACACCCACAGAGAGGTCATAGACAAAACAATACCACAGGTTTGCTGACATGGTAACCTGTCATCGTGTACTATTACAGTTCTACATGCCATGCCATATAGCTGTTCAGACACTGACAACTATATCAATGAAGTGGTGCTACAGTGGACCAGTTATACTCATGCAGTAGGTTGGAAAGGTTCACAGCTGTTGCTCTCCAGGCCAAGCCATTCACATTGTACAATAGGAAAAACACACTGGGCCACAGGATACCTAACAATTGACAGTATGTACTCTAGGTATGTAGTTCAGCAGCCTCTATCTGCACACTGTATAAACACAGTAGGTGGTATGGACATCTTATGACCACATGGGTTGTAACTGCTACTTAACTTGGCATAACTGACACCATCACATGCACACCAACACACAGAACAGTTTGTATGGCAGGCGGAAGTAGTCCTGCAGTACCCAGATCCATGACAGTAATGTGTATATAGGTGAAGTATGTGGTACTGTACATCCAGATACCTTAAGGCAGCTCAGCCCTGATAACGCCTCATTTTGTAGCAGCCTAGGTCTTTTCTGGTGCTCCCCCCTGGACTCAATTATACAGGGCCATATACCACTGTTACATACACTGGGCTCTGCAGTGCATGACAGCACACATGTATTGTGTAGGTGGTGCCCACACATATATGGCCACAGCCCCCACCATATGTATGGGGGTTACAATGGCAGTGGACTGATGGCAGACATGGCAGTGTGTTATACTACCAGCCCAATATGGATCAACCACTGACAACATGACATATGTGCACAGCTTGGTATGTAGGCGATGGACAGAGGCCGGAATACAGGCACATATGTGGACAACTATTGCCATACACTACGCAAGTGGCAGGTGTTACAGGATAGTCTGTAACATACCCTTAGTCAGGGAATTGCTGGTATGGATGGCCATGGATGTAGCCATGTACTGGTAACACGCAACACACACACTGCCAGTGTATTATCTGACACAAGACCTGTGTGGTGGACAGACAAGATGTGATAGGTACAGCTCCAGCCGGTATGAGGGTAGGCCCACAGTTGTGTGCTATGCAGATGGACTGCATTCCATGGCAAACTAGTATGCACACCAACACCCTGTAGCACCAGTACTCTACAATGCACAACACAACTCCACTCGCTGTCTGTCTGTACATCCTGATTTTCCAATGAATATGTGGCTGCTCTGAGTGTACCGCTTCTCCTGTATGGGGTATTGCTGCATGCTGTCAGTAGCACTGCTGCCCACACATGGGACGGATGCCCATCACACAGGAGATGTAATGGGACAATGCACACATGATGTGGGGATCAATAGTGGGTGGTTGCCATGACAGTGTTAAATGGATGTAGTACACATGTGTATTCGTATATCTGGCTATCTGGATATGTAAATGTGCATAAATTCCCACCATAGTTCCTGGACATGAAGTGTAGGCTACCCCAGACCGTATATTCCCCATGTCATAGTTGCAAGGGATGTCAGGTATCTCTAGCAGGTATACTAGTAGACTATTGCTACTGTCATTAGGATTGTCTTCACAGACATGATGTGTGTGGCAGGTCATAGCTGCTCATAACATGTGTGCCATTGGTTACTGAACCAAAGGACATCAGTGTGCAGTACTGCTGCTACCATGTAATGATGCTGTGGACTGCAGCAAAGATATTGGCCAGTATATGTGGGGGTCTGACACAGTCTGTATATTCCAGAGGTATACACATATGCCCTTAGTGCTGCACATGTGTACCATGCCTCACAATATGGATGTGGATGACCATGTAGATGGGTATAACACATGACGACAGGTATATAATGTCCACCATAGGTCATGCATTCACACACCCCTGGCTGGCCTGTAAGGGTATGATCACTGGTACAGGGGTGCCATGGCCACATACTGCACAATAGGTATTGACATACACCCGCACTGCATCCTACTGCCCTGTCTGACATACATGACTGTTAGGGGAGGCCCGGCAGTGGGACATCTGGCTAGTATCTGTGCATGGCATCCTACTGGGTAACTACACTCAGCTGCTAGGCATGTCATAATGCACTCTGCAGGCTGCAGGCAGACTGGCTCAACACTGGCCTACACCTCCCAAGGGGGAATGCACATGTATCTGCATATATAGCAGGCTCCACAGGCATGTCACAGCACAGGGTAGGATACACCTGTGTGACTGTGCATATCCACAACCACTGTGAACACAGCCACATATGGTTAGCTAGCATGATCTATGTGTTTGACACCATCCTCATATGTGCCACTCACAGACTTCCCTACATATACTGGTCTGCTACACAGTTTGGTCTGGTGAGTGTCTGTGGTATGGGACACATGTATTTATGGCCCTACAAACATGTATGTCACTACAGTACCATACAGTGGGGCAGCATGTAATATCTGCAAGTAGGGGAACTAGAACAATGTCATCTACCACAGTCTGTACACAGGCTAAGGTACATATCAACACTACACACACTGTCGACATTCACCATAGATACACAGACCTCAGTACTCTACAGACATCCTCAGAATGTACAGGTAATGTAATGTAATGTAACCCCTACTGTACATAACATGTGTAGCAGTCAGATATATCACTGGCTTGTTCTCAGATATGATGCCACAAAATGTGGTGTACAGCACATATGCACCACTTCATGTACGACATGTACAAAGGTTGACAGAGGTGTGGCTGGGAGCACATACACAGGACCAGTATTGACATGCTGCTGTGATGACCACATACATTTACTGTTATTACAGGATTGTTGCAACATATGTCCTTTGAGGGATATGATGTTTGTGACCACCACAGCTTTCTCCATCTACTGACTGCAATCCTCACACTACCTACAGCAGTCAACAGCTAGATGCTCCATGGGTGGCACATGCAGCCACAGACACAATACTGCCCAGGCTGCAGATGAACTGCAGATGGTGATTCCCCATCAACATGGAACTGACATGGCAGATATTGAGACATGTACATCAGCCATATCCACACAAACACTGTGAAACCAACATTACTCCAAATGCAGTATAGCGGCACCTACAGGCTGTAGTCAGGTCAGGCACATCCACCTCCCATTTGATGCACTGTTTATACGGTGTATGTTGTTAGAGATACACAGTAATCCAGCTGGGATGCTGTTTGGCACACAAAAGCTCTAGTTCCTGATCACAGTGGGTGACAAGGGCAAACACCACTATGATGTTCCTGGGTATTGGAGTGTGTTTCCATGCAATTGGTGATGGGGATGTTACCACAGCTGTTTCACATGCAATCAGCCAGGGGAGGGCTGCGATTCATGCAGAGGCCATCAGCTGATCATGAGCATTACCTACATTACACATGCTGCTGCTTAAGCAAGGCAGGTGTAGGTATCCATGTCCACTTGAGAGGGGGTGGGGGGTGCAGATAGAGGCTAATACATGTCAGGGAGGGGTGGGAGGATAAAACTGAGGCATGGTTGTGTCACACACCTAGCAGCACAGAGTATCAATCCCCTGACGACTATGTAGTACTAGCACAGTCTGCTGCAATTATTAGATGTGCCACATGGGTTACCTGTTGTGGAGCACTCAGAACATATATGTGATGTGGAGTGACATCTGCAACAGGGATACAGTGGCTGTATGGTAGGTGGCATACATGTGCCTGTCAGCATGAACATGTGCCAGCGTCAACACAGCCACACTCTCACAAGGACACACACACATTGACACACGTTGCAGGGCCAGGTGTACAACTCATCGGTTGTGGGATTGCCACATCACATCACTATGCAGGTATCCCACCACCACACAGGTCATATCGGGGCTGTACAGGTGAAGGGTATGGGAAGGTGTCTGACATCAGACAGCATGCTGCAGTATGCCCATGGGGGGTTGTAGGAAGTGTGGATGTGAACATCTGCAGCATACAACGCACACACACAAACACACAGGGTGCCACTACTAACATGCATGTGTGCATGTCTGCACAGGTGTGTGGTGTTTGACTGCGCCAGATGGCTGTCCACGGCTAGGCAATGGGTGTACCTTGGCATCAGGCCACATGACGATGGTCTGCATTGTGGCTCAGTGATGTAGTGTCTGCAGTTGCCCACACAGGCAGGTATTGTATCTCCCATATGGTCACCTGGGTGACTACTGTATGTGGGCATTGCTGTGCATCACGTGCCATGTCTGTGTTCCTTCATTCACGACTGTGTCTGGGATGTGCACACCTGCCACATGTATGTAGAGTGACATGTGGAACTATACCTGGGATGTCCGGCCCATGTTGTGAACATAGATTATCATCAGATGTGCCAGTCCTGCCCACCTGTGGCTGGGGATGGTAATGGCCAGCAGCTTTACCCTGCACCTACATGGTGTGCATGCTATCAGCATTCCTTGGTGTCAGTGGCATCTGTCCATACGGGCATGTTGTCAGGCATGGTATGTCTGTTGTGGGTCATATGTGATGGCACCATGGGTGGTGCAGTTATCCATTGGAGAACATGGGGGAGGTGCACTGTCTACACGTATATGCATATTGGACAGATGGACTGGGTGTCATTCCCTCTGTGGCCCACCGCTGTCACTCCATAGTTACTATCGGTGGCCAATGTGCAGTATACTAGTTACATATTGGCTGCTACCTAGGCATGTATGTGTATGACACATGGGGTGAGAGTGTGCTCTGGGTAATACTGGGGTTGTTAGCTGTGATTGCCAGACCTTGATGTCACATGTCTGGGTGTGGCTCTGCACCCTGGCCTCTCAGCCATATCACATGTGTTATCCCTGTACAGTGGACATTGATATATATAGTATGGCCACCATATAGGAAAATGAAAAACCCACTCCACATTGGCCACAGGTGTCGTACAGTCACAACCACCTGTATACAGGATACGGGTTACAAACACACACTCACGCCTGTCATGTTTGGGTGTAGAATCTCTACCTAACTAGTGTATGACACTGCAGCACTACGCAGTTTTAGTAAGCGCCACAGATATTACTGGGGTAGTCCTTCTCCATAAGTGTATTTCACACTGACTGACGTCAGCAGGATTGCCAAAGTAGCACGTTGAAATGACTATGAGAGACTAGCCTAAAATGCATTGCTCTCTACACAGACAGTGACACACACAATACATCTGGAACTGGCATGTGTGGGGATGGAACCCAACCACAGGTCTAATTCACACTACAGCAGTATGCAGTTACAGCAAGCACTATGGAGATTACTGGGCTACAGCTCTCCCAGATGAGTATTTTTAGGTGGGTATGTGAAATGTACTGGGTGTGAGTTACCTAAAAGCATTGCTTTCTACACAATAAAACATGCACGCATACACACACAGTCGGCAGGTCAGGGGCTAGAACTCCCAACTAACTCTTTAATTACACTATGGCCATATGATGTTATGGGACGTGCTATGGAGATTACTCGGTTACAATCATCCCAGACATCACAAGCCTTACCAAAGGAGGGTATTTGATTTGTAAGGGGTATGAGTGGCCTAAAAAGCATTGCTCTTTACACAGTCAGTGACAGACAGACACACGCACATAGACTCACACATGCACAGTTGTCACATCTAGGATTCGACCTCCTACCTAACTACATTATCACACTACAGTGGTATGCAGTTACAGCATGTGCTACAGAGATTACAAGGCTACAGCTCTCCCAGGGGAGTATTTCTAGGTGGGTGACATCAGCAGCCTTGCCAAAGTTGGGTATGTGAATTGTATGGGGTGTGAGTAACCTAAAAGCATTGCTCTCTACGCAGTCAGACATGCACGCATACACACACAGTTGGCAGGTCAGGGGCTAGAACTCCCACCTAACTCCTTAGTTAGACTATGGCCATACAATGCTACAGGACTTGCTACGGTGATTACTCAGCTATGATCGTCCCAGAAGTGTATTTCAAGTTGTGTGACATCAGCAGCCTTGTCAAAGGAGGGTATTTGACTTGTAAGGGGTGTGAGTAGCCTAAAAAGTGTTGCTCTCTACAGTCAGTGACAGACAGACACGCACACATAGTTGCCATGTCTGGGGTTTGACCTCCTACCTAACTACATTATCACACTACAGCAGTACGCCATTACAGCATGTGCTACAGAGATGACTGGGCTACAGCTCTCCCAGGGGAGTATTTCTAGGTGGGTGACATCAGCAGCCTTGCCAAAGTTGGGTATGTGAAATGTAAGGGTTGTGAGTAATCTAAAAGCATTGCACTCTACACATTCAGTGAGAGACAGACACACACATGAACAATGACGTACACTCACACACACATTTGCCATGTCTGGGGTTAGAACTCCTACCTAACTAGTCTATCACACTACAGCAGTAAACAGTTATGGGATGCACCACAGAGATCACTGGCCTACAAGTCTCCCAAAGGTGTATTACACACTGGATAACCTCAGCAGGCTTGTCAGGGTACCGCTATGGGGTGATCAGTGTCTGCATGGCCCATACACCATTCATGTAGGGGTGACACGCCACCGACGGCCACACATGGGGTCATATGTCACAGGTGTGTGTCTAGGACAACTAGCTGACTATCTCCTTGTACAGCCATGTTGCACAGCTGGCACGTGGACCACATAGTCTGTGGTGCTGACAGGTACTCATTGCTAGTAACTGCAGTGTGTGACATCTGCAACTGATGTGTTTGGGGCCCTTTGACTATGTGCTCAATGGGACAGGCTCGGATGGCTCCTTGTCACAGTCACCTTTTTCCACACATCTATATCCATCTACCTTTGATGTATTATGGTGTGTTGTCCTTACATATATGTCTGTATTCCTATCCACTGTGTGTGCAAGGCATGAGTGGTGCATACTGACATGTGTCTGCAGTAACTATTGCAACCGCTGGATATGTCTGGTCCACTGGTGTTTGCATACATGGCCTTCATGTGTTTTAAGTGTGTGAGCATGCCCAGTATGACCTTTCAGTATGTTGATGACTGACATTGCCTTCATTACTCTAAGTGTGTGAGCATGCCTAGTAAGGCCGGCCATCTGTTATGCATATGTGGAGCATGTCTGGTGGCTTGTACTGCACAGCTGACCTTTGTGTTGTGCACCGACAGGTAGCATGCTGTGTCTACAGGGTATCCACCAATCATTTGGCATTGACTGTTGCAACATGACTGCATTGTGGGGGTACACCTAACTATTTCTATGTTTCTACACAGGAGTAGGGGGGCACACCTGACTGTTACTGTATTTCTTTGTGAGGTGGGGGGGCACATCTGACAGTTGTACACATTTGCTAGGACTGCACTGGTATGTCCTGTAGTCCGAGTCTCTCAGTGGTCTTACCCATCATGCTGGCTATGCCATGCCAGTGTACTTCCGTTCTTATCTTTTGATTGCATACACATTGGTTTCTGACTTCCTAGCTGTCACAACTGACATCCCACTACCTGGCCTGCTGTGGTCTGTCCATGTAAGCCTGGGTGAGGGTCAGCTATACCCCTCATTCAGAGGTCATAGTATGACATTTGTTTGTGTTTGTTTACCCGTGTCCTGCCGGCTGTGACTGTTGCTGGGTATGTGACCCCCCCCCCCTGACTGGCATGTGTGAGTCACTTATCCTGTGTGTGTCCCAGTATTGCGGCTGATGCTGCAGGACTGCCTATGTCGGATGCACATAGTACACTGCCTACGCATGGCTAGGCACAGGTAGTGTAATGTTTGGCATCCCTTTTACTGTATGTGAGAGTAAGAGAGAGGTGCCATTCCCTGGGTCCCTCCCGTGTCAGTGTATATGCTATGCATTGCTTCTTTGCCAGGGCCAGGGCATACTGGGCACACCTCCTTCTGCCTACTGGGGCAGGCTCAGGTTGTTCCTCCTCCGAGTCACTCTGTGCCTGTGCAGGCCTTGGCATCTGTGGGGGGCTATATGGCTCTGCCCCTTGCTGCTCCTGCTGCAGCTGCTTCCACAGGATTATATTGTGTAGCATGGCACATACAAGGATGATTTGGGTACATGTAGTTGGTGAGTACTGCAAGGCTTCACCGGATGTGTCCAGGCACCAGAACCATGACTTGAGCATCCCAAACACACGCCCTGTTATGATTCTTGTTTATGCATGTGCCTCATTATGGAGTTCTTGTTCAGGTGTGTGTGTGTTTCTGATAGGTGTCATCAGCCATGTCTCCAGTGCGTATCCAGCTTCCCCCACTAGGTGATGATGTGGGATGTCCCCATTGGCAAATTTCTGGTATAGCTGCATCAGCTGCCAGATGTGGGAATCATGATAACTTCCAGGGAAGCCAGCACACATGTTCAATATTATGCCCTGGGCATTGCACACAACCTGGCAGTTGATGGAGGGGCAGCCCTTGTGGTTGATGTAAACCCTACCCTGCTCGCCGGGTGATACTTTGATGTGTATGTGCATGCAGTCTATTGCAGCCACTACCTCAGGGTATTCTGCTATTTAGTGGAAAAGACCCATACTGCTGGCCAGTGTCTCACGGGTGAGGGGGAAATATACGTGCTCACCGACATGTGCTGCCATGGCATCCAGGAACTGGTGGCGTACCCTGGATGCTGATGCCTGTGAGATCCCCATCATATCCCTAGTTGGCCTTTGGGAGGTACCTGTAGGTAGTATTGTTAGGCCTACACATACCTTCATTTCCACTGGGATGGGTTCCCCTCTGTTAGTTCTGTGTGTCAGGTGTGGCCAGCACAGCTCAACAATCTGCTGTAGGAGGTCCCTGTCCACTCTATAGTGCTCCACTATCTCCAGCTCATGTAGCCCTTGGTAGGTCACCCTGGGTCTGTACACTCTTCTCCATCTCCTCACTGTGGGTTGGTCGGCAGCATTTCCATCCTCACTACCCTCAGCCTCTTCCACAAGTTGTATGAAAGCTATTGCAGCCCCTAACATTTTGATGTTGTGAGTGTTAAAAGTTCCCTGCTTGTTTACACCGGTGGTGTAGGGTGTAGGAAAAACCAGAGGGGGTAGGTGTTTGCATAGCTCATAGTGGCGTTCTAGGCTGGGCTGGTCTGCTGCCTGTGTAATTGGCTGGTTCCGATCCATTTCACCTGGCAGCAAACCTAGTGCCCCTTGATTAACTTCCTACTGCTGCTTTCCCTTCCCATAGCCCTTCTGATTCATCCCGGGGGTGCGCCGTGCAATCGGTGTACTGCAATGTGCACACTGCTACTATTTCCTGGGTTCATTTCCTTTATCTTCCTGTAGATCCTGTTGCACTATGTGCGGACAACCACTTACACTGTGTTGTGTGCACTGGGCAGGTTTAAACACACCTCCTGGTTTTGCTGTGCTAAGCTGGATGCAACCCCATGCCACAGGGCTCCAATCCGCTGACAGTATGCCTGACACTCCCACATATAATGTCACCTACTTCCTAGTCTTGCACTCAGCTAGCCATACTCATACACTGTTAGGGTCTGCCTCACATGCTGGGGAAAACGGGGATTCACTATCCTTCCCCTCATTTGCATAGAATTGCCTGCTAATGCATAGTTACATCGGTCACACTGTGCTTCCCCCCTTAGCAACCACTACTCACTGGCCAGGTTGTCTTTTGCCTGCCATTGACTTGCATGGTGGAATATTGATTTTAGTTAGACTGTTGTTTTTAGGCTTATTTTCATATTTCCCCACCTGTCCAGTTTGCGCACCGCGGCCCTATGCTTCAACGGACTCGATCGGCATACATATCATAAAAGTTGTATTTTGTACATTTGGCATTGTTTGCAATGCTAATGGCCTTTTACTTGGCCATTGGCATGCTTCCTCCATGCTATGCAGCCTTTATTTGGGGCTGTCATAGCTCTGTTTTGCAGTTTGCAGTGTCATACTTGGTTACTAACAGAGTACATTTCTGTATATTATGCTAGTCCTGCACACCCTGATTCCTGCTTACTGGATGGCAAATTTACCTCATTTGCATGGTTTTCAACTGCAAATGGGGTGATTTGCATATGGGAGCTGGGGACTTGCAGCACTAGTGCTACGGCACTCGCGCACGTCAGACGTGCATGTACATGGATCGCTCGGCTGCCATATTGCAAAACTTTATCTAACACTAATCATGCATGCTGTGCAAACTTTTCAGAATCTGGGGGTCTATGTATAGATGATAAGGGGAAAATGATTCGCTAACAAAGCAATACAACATTAAAAGTTTATCCGTATCCAGTTTACAGTTGGTGTTAGTACACTTATAAATGTTAGCACATTGTTAATACAGTCAAAACTAAAACATCACTGTTTGAAAGCACCTTGGTACAGACAGAGAAATGCAACTTTTAATAGTCAAGTCTTGCATTTTGTTACTATTGTTTTTTGGTTTGCCTCATCTTTAGCAGCTGTTTGTGTTTCTGTTTCAGCATTTTGTACAGTTATACATTGAATCTATGGACAAAACAAAAATATGAGTCTGAGAATGTTTACTGAAACATCATAAAAAAGAAACGATATATTATTTTCCACAATATTGTCGTGTGATAACTTTGGCATACCACCACAGACTCTTCTTTTCTCATGGTGCTTATGCTGAGGAAGGCATGCAGAAGACTTTCAATGATATTTGTTTATTTAATTTTATTACCAGGGTTAGTTTCCCTTGTTTGGTTTTAAATGCCCTGCACTCTACCTACAGATGATATTCCTCTTCTGAAATTTTTAAGTAACAGCATTCATCATTCTGTAATGAAAAAAAAAAACGTGTCTACCAGGGTCTTCGTGTGTATCATGAACACATTTCCACGTGTGATTGCTTTGCATCATGCTCCCTTCTACTTCTGTGCATTACACTGTAGTCTACATAAAGTTGTAATTGACAATTTACCTCATTCACTCATCTCAAGATAGGCATATCTTTTTTAGTATTCCATTCCATCTCAGATCCCTTGATTCACTAATCAAACCCAAGCTGTAATCAGTTCACTTAGAAGCTAAAATGTCTGCCACACTGGAAATAGTTTTGAAACAAATTATTATATACAAAAGAAGCTCACGAGAACCAGATCCATAATTGAAATGTGGGGGCTTTGTATGACATACTTTCAGCCTAATCAACATGTCTTTGGGAAATGGAAAGAAACGGGTGGAAGGAAGCCAAGGCAAACATGGTCAGAACATGCAAACTATACTCAAACAACATTCAGCAGCTGGTCAGGCGTTAAACTGACACAAGCACTAGGTAAGGCAAACTTACCTTATCCTACTTATCTTTAAGAAAGCAAAGAAACATAGCAGACTGTGTTAGTCAAGCAACTCATGGACAGTACTTTAAATATTGCATTGCTGGTAAGTTTAAAGTATGTGATAGAATTAAATCCAACTCCACAGCTGTTTCTCGCACACCAGTAAAGATTAAGTAACATAGGCCTAATATTTCAACGTGCTTTAGAAACAGACACAGGACACATCAATAATGGCAGTAAAGTCATTTTCTGGCAGCCCTTGACTATCCAGTTCAAAAAGCTTATAGCTATGACCTAATGCTCTACAACAAACAGAACGAATCAGTGGTAACGTCTCTAATGCTTACTACTTACAATCAAAGGGCACATGTCTCACATCCTGATACACTACAATATCCTCTCAGTGCATTACAAATTCAGACTCTGACAATATTACAGAACCACAACAAATGCTGCCACATGCCATCATTAACTTTATAACCTGGCTGTTTAGTTTTCTTTGAGCTGACAGCCCTTTGCTGAGTAATTTAAAATATCAGTACAGAACTTCCTGCAGGCCGTATTATCACCAAAACAATTGTATTATCTCCTGTCACTGTCAAAAATAATAAGGAGCAACTTTATTTCCAATGTTATCAGAAGATTTTATTAAAGCATCTGAAGCATTATGCTGATTCAGGTTGACTTTGCAAATTTCAAGCATGTATGTGTCTTTCTGCTTTTCCCGGTTAGGGGTCGCCACAGCGGAACTCCAGTCCGCTAATGACTGGCAGTTGATTTTTACGTGTCGAGTTGCCAGCCCTAAAGCACAGCGTTCAACGAAGGTATGCCTATTCACGCATGTCTCCACGCAGAAGACGGTTTAGCTGAGAATCGAACCAAACAGCATCTTACTGTGAGGCGACAACGCTACCACAGCACCACCACCGCTGATACTTTGCAAATTTCAAGTAATAGATCAAAATATGTGAATAATGCAGGTTTTCTAAACTTAAATAATCTGTTTTATAAACAAGGGGTTCCACTAAAATAGAGACATACCGGGGAACAGAATGACTAAAATGCTGTGCAAATAATAAGTGATACTACAGAAAAAAAAACTGAGATAGTTCCAGTTTTCATGTGTTATATGGTCTGCTGATTTTTGATTCACTATAGCCAAGGTGGCTGAGAATGCGACTCTGAAAATCAATATATTACATTTTTTTTTTTTTTTTGCTCTTTGATGCATGGATTCCCATATAAAAATGTGCAACAATAGAAAACATATTATTGCATGGGGTATACAAAACATCAGTGAAAACAAAATGTCACAGCAGGAATAGTAACATATCATGCCAAGCTGCCACACCAGCAACAGTCAATATTGTACACAGGTTCTACTACAAGCCACATGACAGGGTAATAGTGAATGTGTTTTTCTTTAGGTTGATAAAATACCAAAGACAAATTGATGGAAACTTCAGCATCACCATACCTGATTAGTTAAAGCTCAGAACAGCACTGTAAATCATCACAACTCACTCTACTCATCTCATTTTTGTCTAACTTAGTCATATGAGGGCTAAACCTTTCAAGCAGGACAGGAAGACATCCCAGTACTCTTAAGACTTTGGTGCCTTCTACAGCACTGTAATCCTATCTGAAATAAGTCTAACATTAAGACTACAACATCTCCCATCCAGTACTAATAGTAACCATGAGAAAATTCAAGGCAGTAGTGACCAGAGATAAATTTTTATTCACCTCTTCTAAGGAGACATCAATCACCAGCTTTCATTCCTTACTACATCAGATCTATCACTCCCTCTGACAGTTATTAACATCTAATAACCCCAACAGCTACCATCTCAATTCTTCCCCTTCTAGTCTACCTACTCCTAAGGCACCCAGTTGATCTTATGTTCCTATATATCTGCACGACACTAACTCCCGAGCAAGCACTGCAACCAGGCCCCTAAATCTTCACCCACAGATATACAGTACATTATGGAGTGTTAGAGAATGGGCAAACTGTACATCAGCATCCTGAATGGAGAACAAACGTTCTCCAGCAGGGTATTAATGTACAAGTAATGTCCGGTAAAAAATTAGTCTGCCACCTCACGGCAGGAAATCAAGCTGCTGTGGAGCTAGGACTGCTAAAAAACTAATGGCTGATATTACTTTTAGACTTGCTAAGCAGTGCTTTTGCTGTTTAGCGACTGTAAAAAAAAACAGAAAAAAGTTTGTGTGTTTGTATGTATCTGTATGTGTGTGTTTATTTTTCTGTCTGCATGTGTGAGTAAATGCGTGTATGAAAGCAGATAAGACTGTGTGTGTGTGTGTGTGTGTGTGTGTGTGTGTGTGTGTGTGTGTGTGTGTGTCTGTCTGTCTATGTGAGCTGAGAGACTGAGAGCAATCTTGTGTGAGTGTATGCGTGTATGAAAGCAGAAGTGACTATGTACAAGAGAGTGAGAGAGACAGAGAATGGGCTGCCTGTAAAATTGCTTTGTTTTACTTACTTATTTCTGTTTTAAGTACTACATTATTTTTGTACATATTTTTGATGTAAAATGCTTTCTCTAACACGATTAACATATACTACAGAAAGTTTGAAACATTAGGCGGAGGAACTATTTTACATCACAAATATACAAAAAAATAGAATACTTAATAAAAATAAGTAAGTAAAACACATCAGTATTACAGAGAGCCCAATCTCTAAGTGCAATAACGCCATCTAGGATTTGTGTTAATTTGTAATTAACACCCTTCCAGGGGTGCAGAGGCCCTCCACCTGCAGTGTTGGGCCTCATATTATTATTTGTTATATAGCACTTCCTCATCTCTGGAATAAGCTCTCCCTGCAGGTTAAGCAGTGCAGTCTATCATCCTTCAAACAGGACCTGAATGACTGCAGAGGTGCCCTCAAATTTACCCCAGGATTAACTGGACTAGTACAGCCCGTATGCAATATTGTCTAGGTGTTGCTGGTCATAAGATTAAATTGTCTCGAAATGCCTATGAATTTAATGAATCCTGTGAATGATCAGTAACATGAAGCAGGCAGCTACCATATTTGGTGGGAGTGTGCCTTCAGTGGTCTTCAAAATGCCCACCCTTGGGAAAAAAAATGATTTTTCTTTTAAATAAAATAAACCAGGATAGCTGTTGAGTGGCAAAACCTATACAAAATGACCTAACTAATTAACAAAATACCCATTCAATGTAAAGTTTTGGAGCTTTTACTGACGTAATCATGTGAGTGTTTTTGTTCTTGCACATAAATAACTTCTGTTCCTTTCCTACCAAATCCCCTATGAAATTATAACCTTGCAGATAGGTCATATGCATATATCTTCATGTCCAGGTCAAATGACGATTACTGGTATCTTCCCATCCCTCACACACCTGAGCTTTTTTCCATGAGAGAGGAAGAGATTCTCTTCCAAAGACAACATTAAAACAACTACCATATCTAGTTAGCAATTTATTATCTTATAAAAGTCCATTAAAAATCTATTACCTCCTGTCAACTTGATTGTCTTCATTTATATTGCTAGAACTGATATCCTTGCTTATCTGTTGGTTCATCCTGGGCTGAACCAGAAAAATGGTACATCTGGATCAGAGTTGTACCTGATTAACAAATGAAAATAAAACAAAGTAAAATACATTTTCACCTAGATCTATATCTACTCCTATAATATCAGGTGCTCTGACTGTGAAGTGAACTTAGTAGAATTATTGCAGATCCACTTTATATTTCTTGATAGAGTTTATTTTCATAATTTGCAAGCAGTTCTCTGGTCCTTGACATATTTTCATATCATATTCCCTTTTTATTTCTTATACCCTAACTTTGTACAGTTTTTGCTATCCTTCAGTTTAAATAACAATAATTGGGAACCATCCATCTAAAACTTACCAATAAGCCCTCTTTCTCCTGTTGTTTAGCCACTCTTGAAGCCACCCTTCCTTATACACCAGTTTGAATTTATCAATATCCTAGTTCAAGTCCATCACTAATTACTCTTCCATCATTCTTTGCCTTCTTCTATTGCACTAAATGCCATCTTTACTCCCTATAGAGTGGATCATTTCTCATTTAATCAATGCCAATGTATCTTGATGTCACTTTATTCTCTCTGTGCTCCTCCAATCAAACATAATTTAATTTATAAACAAATGGTTCTTTTGTGGCAGTCCACCTAGTTATTACCAAGAAATGATCTGAGATACCTCCCTGAGATGTTCTCTATTATCTTTATCTGACTTGCTTCTGCATTGTAAGAAAACTTAAAGAAAATGGTGTCAAGAATATAGAATATTTTGCCAGCTGGGTATTTTACTCCAAAATTAAAGTAAATACTTTTGTAACATCTAATTGGAACTTCATCAGGCTAACAGAGAACACCAAATTTTGTGTATTTATAGAAATTAAATGTAGTCACATTATTAAAAACACCAATTATGATATACAAATGCCATCACATGCAAACTGTTTAGAAGACAAAATTTCTAAAATATATATATACAAAACCTTGAACTGTAATTCAAGCAAGTAAAAATATAAATCCAATGATACTATCTGGAGTCTAATAAATTTTCCAGCTCAACTGTAAATTTACCTACATCCACTTTCTCTAAATTATAAACTATACATTTTTTGACATTGTTACACTCATTTGCATGGTTTGGTAGTGCACTCTTAACATTTGTATTTCTCGCAGAATGCATATGTTCATAAATTTTATTGTTAAATTTGAGTTGTATATCCTACACACAAAGTCTTGCATAATATACATTCAGTCTGATAGGCTACTCGAGTACTGGTGCAAGTAAAATGCTGTCCAATGCTAGCACAGGGATTCATTAACAGTGTGCAACTCATACTAAAGCAAACACAACTGGCCCACTGTGTGCAACAAGCAGCATTGTTAATCAAATATGCAGGACTGCAAGCTGCTCTACACATCAACCAGCCCTTGCTCAAGCTGGCAACAACTACTAGCAGCCATGCTGAGGTAAGGCAGGGCTCGGGTACACAACATAAACAAATGAATATACACAAAGTAGAGTTTTTTTACACAAATATGCTCACAAGGCACAATAACAGATAGGGCAACTTGGATTAAATAAAAGACAGGGAAAGCCTAACAACACAAGTGTACAAAAAAGATTGATACAGTTGTAAATGGCATTGTGTGACTTAGTGTACATGTAACATTGGCATGCACATTGGTAAAGAAATCACAGGGCAGTAAAATACTCAGAATGAAGAAATGGGAGATGTTTACATAGATATGCATGTTACACTTGTTTACAAATTCACATGTCTTGTATGTATTGAACTACCATTGCATGGGTAATGTAAAAGCACATAACTAAAACTGTGGACCAGTTGAGAAAATTAAGAAACACCTGGACATACTGAACATACAAGTACTGTTATCTGAAACAGTAACAGTTATGGCACTAACTTGCATGTCGAGAACGGTAGGAATTGAGAGAGTTAATACATCAAAAATCAGTATGTAGTACAATCACAAGTATCTGGAGATGTACTTTTTAGGCACTTGAGTTTTATTTAAGCTACGTTTTAATAGTAGTACTCATATTTATATTTATATATATATATAATTCATCTGTTTCTACATTTTTATTTGTATTTGTATTTGTTATTTGTATTTAGTTATTTGTTTATATTATATTAGTATAAAATGAGTTCTGTCTCTTTAAAAGTTTCAGTCATGTGATCAATTAATGCATGTATAAAGGTGTGTTTTTAGATGAAATGGCTACACCTGATGAAGCTATGTGAAAACGCTTGTGTCCTCCATTAAACTGGTACCTGATTTATCTTCTGTGGACTTTATTTATATCTTTGGATATATTCTCAGCCTGGATTTATTGCCTCTTGACTTCAGGGGGCTGCTTGCTTATGCTTTTATAACAATTGTTCTTTTGGCTCTGTTTTTATCAATTGCTTCTGTTTTTTGTGAGCCTGTCTACGAAGTTACCATGGCTGAGGATGCTATACAAGTTGAGCTGGATTATACTCCTGAATGTCGAGCCTCGACAGCTTTGATAGAAGGTAGTGTTGACACATTTATTTCTAAGATTAGAGATGTGAACAACCCACTTCTGAATGTTAATTTGGAGCCCGAAGAAGAAGTGGATGTTACTACTGATTTTCTATCACTGAGAACTGATATGCTTGACCTAGAGAGATTGCTCTCTAAGTTATCCAGAACATAATATGAGAAATTTCATCTTGAGGCATGCATTGAACAGAAATTGGTGCCTCGTGGACTCAGAATATTAAAGATGCCAGCTGAAGTTGATTGTGATAGCCTTCTTTTAACAGAGTGGCAAAAGTTGAATATCGCTACCAGTTTTAGTTATATCAAGCTCCTAATAGCAGCAGCTGAGAGACGTGAGTTTAAACTCCTTGATGACATTAAGAATAAGTATGCATACTTGAATAACAACTACAATGGTGATTCCCTCACTAGACTGATGATAGATACTATAAGCAATGTAGACACCTACAAGCGCAAACTGCTACAAATCAAATTGAAAAAACTACAGAGAGATCGTTCTGATTTCTCATCAGGCCACATCTTCATGTGGCCACGTGAACCAATGAAATCAGAGCAAATGGCAGCTCCAGCTCAGCGAACACAAACGGAAGGGAGCGCACATTTACAAGAACTTGATAATGTCTTGATTCAAGACAACAGTGTGTTCAACGAAGATATTACCTCCAATAAGCCTGAGTCCACAGGCATATCATCTGAACAGAGCGTTAATAAGCTTCCAGTTCCTCCTAGCCCACATGCATGTCCACAGGGCGCTAGGAGGAAGGTCGTGATAGTAGCACAGGTTCACAGAAGTGACGGCAGCATTTCTACTGTTCTACCGACGGCTTCCAATACTGTTTGCTCACAATCCAATGAATACCATCTAAATTTTCCCCTGCCAGTGAGAGACAACTCACTGGTGAGAACGGATGGACAGAGGAAGCAGAACCAAACACGGGGGAGAAGCAGTACAAGAAACAAGAGAAAATACGAGGAGGAAACAAACAATGTTTACACTATCAAGAAAGCCTTTCAAAAAGTAAGACTCTAGTAGTTAATCTTTCTAAACGTCTGCTTTTTCACAATGAATTAAGTGTTTTAACCAGAGGTTTATCGTTTATACCTGCCTCTGATATGTCTATCACTGATGCTATATTTGATTTAAAGATTTTTACTAGGAATCTAAGTTTGAAATTAATGTTTTTAAACACTAATAATAAACAAGAACAAGTTGTTTTTAGGAGACCTAGCACTTTTATACCGAAAATGAATTCTGTTGTAAATGCATTTGAACAGTTATGTATTACTGACTTTTACAAAGTTATAGATAATAACATTAACTTTTACAAGAAGCATAACCTTAGCAAAGATGAACTAGATACATTGAATAAACTTGAGAACGATTTCAGCTTGGTAATTAGACCAGCTGACAAAGGGGGACAAATAGTTGTCTTAGATAAAATAGACTATGATTCATTGATGTATGAAATGCTCAGTGATAATAATTTTTATCAACTTATAAATAGAGCACATGTAGATAGAATGATTTTAGAGATTATTAATGCAATTAAGAGCATGCAATTTGAATGCCTTATTACTGATAAAATGGTACACTATTTTTTGGTTTCTAAACCAGTGGTGCCTGTTATACAAGGGCTTCCGAAACTGCACAAGAATAGTACTAGACCACCTATGAGGCCCATAGTTTCTGTAAGGGGATAGTCAACAGAGGCTATCTCAATCTATGTGGAGAAAAAACTGAGACCTGTCCTAGATACTATGCACCATGTCTTGAAAGACACTGAACATTTTTTAAGAGATTTATATGCATTTACTAATCAAGGAACTGCTGATGGTGAATATATTTTGGTTACGTTAGATGTTGTCTCCCTCTTTACAGTTATACCCAACACATTGGGTATAGATTTTATGAGAAAATTACTGACAAAAGTTGGCACATATAATGCCACAGAGATAATAGTTATACAAAAATTGATAGCCCTGGTACTCTATAACAACATTTTTATTTTTAATGATAACATCTACTGGCAGAAAAATGGAGTAGCAATGGGCAGCTCCTGTTCAAACAGCTACGCCAATATAGTTATGCTCACATGGGAGACAGATTACATTTTTAATAGTATATATGCACCGTACATCCATTTCTATAGAAGATTTATAGACGATTGTTTCTTTCTATGGAAAGGCACCTTAGATGGACTGAAGCTCTTTACTGAATACCTGAACAAAACCACTGACTTTTTAAAATTTACTTTTAATTATTCTTATACAGGAATTAATTTCCTGGATGTCTATATCTATAAGGACATATTAGGTAACCTTAGTACCAGAATGTATAGGAAGGAATGTAGGGTTAACAACCTTCTTTTTAGACAAAGTATGCACCCAGAATTTGTTTTTGACAATGTTGCACGTAACCAATTTTTTAGAGCATCAAGACTCACTGTAGACCCGATTGAGTACGAACAAATGATGCATACTACCAACTTGGAGTTAAAGGACCGGGGGTATCATACCTATAATATCAACAAGAATGAGATGATGGTGAGACGTAAGAGATTTAATGAAGCCAAACCATATTTTTCCAATGCTGCTCCCAGATATAATAAAAGCAAGGAACCCAAGCTCAGTCTCTGCCTTACCTATGCTAGAGATATCAAGCACTATACAGACATTATTAATAGAAACTGGCAGGTATTGGTTACTGAACCCACAATTTCCTCTTTAATTGGTGCTAGACCCCAGTATACATTCAAGAACAAAAAGAACTTGTTTAGGAGATTATGTGGGGTAAGAACAGAGAAACCTACCATTGAGTTTAAAGGCACACGACCTTGTGGTCACTGTCCGCAGTGCCCACACATAGATACTTCTATAATATTTCATCACCCTGACACAACAAGAACATTTGATATCAGGGTAAGTGCCACTTGTGAGACCATACATGTTGTTTATCTGGCTGAGTGCCAACAATGTCATTGCTTCTACATAGGCAAGACAGACAGAACTCTTAGAGAGAGAATGAGAGAACACCTATATCACATTAGAAAGAAGTCTAGAATCAATGCTCTGGCAAAACATATTAGCACCATGGGTGAACATCATAAATTTACTTTCAGAGTTCTATCTGTTATCTATGAGAATAATAGAGGGGGTGATGTGAGAGTTAAAACTGAAGAGACAGAAGCAAAATGGATAGTTAGACTGAGATCCCATATAGGACATGGTCTCAATGAATGTGTTCCTATCAAGCCCATATTACGTAACAGACCACTAAATAGGAGATGTACTTTTTAGGCACTTGAGTTTTACTTAAGCTACGTTTTAATAGTAGTACTCATATTTATATTTATATATATATATATATATATATATATATATATATATATATATATATATAATTCATCTGTTTCTACATTTTTATTTGTATTTGTATTTGTTATTTGTATTTAGTTATTTGTTTATATTATATTAGTATAAAATGAGTTCTATCTCTTTAAAAGTTTCAGTCATGTGATCAATTAATGCATGTATAAAGGTGTGTTTTTAGATGAAATGGCTACACCTGATGAAGCTATGTGAAAGCGCTTGTGTCCTCCATTAAACTGGTACCTGATTTATCTTCTGTGGACTTTATTTATATCTTTGGATATATTCTCAGCCTGGATTTATTGCCTCTTGACTTCAGGGGGCTGCTTGCTTATGCTTTTATAACAATTGTTCTTTTGGCTCTGTTTTTATCAATAACAGAGGAGATGTTATAACATGGGACATGTGGGACATGTCATGACAAAACACTAAGACAGAAATTTGGTGTGTGTGTGTGTGTGTGTGTGTGTGTGTGTGTGTGTGTGTGTGCGTGTGTGAATGTCATTGTATTTCTAGGGACATGATTCGGCATATGTAAAAGCAAAACCACTCATGATAGTTGGCCCATAGGAGATGTAATCACAACAGAAGCATGCCCAATGTTAGTATTGTTTAATGGGTATTGCTGCATGCAACATTTCACTTTATTGTGATTGGAGTATAAAGCAGTTGTGGCTATGTAATCATCATGTTATGTCTGTACTTTCTACAGTTGCCATACATACACAGTTAAAGCAGTCTGACAAAGTATACCTCTGAGGACAGTGAGCTAGCAGGCTGTAAAACAAAATGTTTCCTGAATTAAGCATTGTGCAACACATCCTTAATACCTGGATCACAACATGCATCACACCTCACAGAAAGGTTCAAGAGTACCATCAGGTAGTAAGGGAACTGTAAACTCTCACATTTACACACATCAGGTGTACATTGGCCTTTAACACTGTTGGCATCCTTCCCACATTAGCCACTACCTTCACTGTGAGGCCATCACCAGAGCCAAGCTGCTGGAGGCAAATTTTCAGAAGATTTTGCTGAAAAACAACAAATGACAACATCTATTCTGTAACATTGATTACTTATTGTGCTTTGTGCTAACCATCATGCAGCAGAGTACATCATTAACTGGGTGTGCTCATAAGGAAGTATAACAATTACTGGATGAACATCACCCTCCCATTTCAAAACCATAACAAAATGTCATAACAAAGGTCCTATTATGCTGTGTGACCACTATGTAGTATGGCATACATCAGGATCTGTAGAATAAGGCAATCTTGCCTGTAACCACTATATTGTGAAGAAAAAAATAAAAGGCATACACCCCTCGATTAGAACATATGCATTGAATGTGGAGCTTCTCTTGACCTGTGCACTAATTGATGACATCACACGAGATTTCATATCACACTTGTCAGACAACACAGACACTTGAAGGAATAACATAAACATTGTGTTTGAATGCATATGGCTTCCTTTAATGGAAATACAAAAATGTGGCCTCTCTCGCTCCAGTTGTAAATGTTTCCATTAAGTCAAACTGTAAATATCAATTATTTTGGAGAAGCCAGTCCTGCCTATCTTTCTCTTACACACTCAGCAGTTACACCTTTCCAAGGTTGAACACCTGTCTATTTGAGTTTATAGTTCATAGAGCTGTCTATCATTCACTGAGACCACAAAGAGAGAATCATATCCGAAGTCTCATGAAGCACACACTTGAAGGGATTTCACCAGCAGTCTGCTACAATGTTATGCTTCCATTGAAAAGCTTTCTTGAGCTCAAAAAACTTTAGCCCTGTTAAGGTTCATACATGTATACATGTATGAGTTTTTATATCACCATCAAATGGGTAAGCTCAACTGGTCTGTCACCACTGTTTTCTGCATATAAATTGTCAGATTTGAATGCCTGAATAACTAGGTCCACACTGTTTATTAACTGCTGATAGCAGAGAAAAAATAGTTAGAGTTATCAGAGAGCACACATGTGAATGAGTGATTTCAATGTTGTGCTTGCCTCACCTAAAAAATGCCTGCATTATCAAAATGATGAAGCAGTATAATTGTTAGCGCTATGCTGGTTTATTTGTATCACATTTATTGATAAAAATTTCTGGATCTGAACCACTACCTAAGTCCAAACTTTAAAGAGCCGTGTATCAATTGCTTCTGCCATAAGAGACTTTAAAATACATATATAATAAAGCACACACTTCGAAGTCTGACTTAAGCATTCTTTTTAATGGTCATGTATCCTCTAAAGTGTATTTTGAGGGATCAAATTCCTTTAGTCATGTCAGTGTTCACTCAAGTGTGAGTCAACCATATCACCAGTTGTTGAGTAAGGCATTTCTGACTGTTATTGTTGTTGCACATACATACATTACCATATTTGAACTCCTGCCTATCTATGTACAGATTCTATAACACTGTCTTTTACTTACTCACGACACAGTAAAAATCTTTACTACTAGTGTGAAACAGAACATGTTTGAAGGGATGACATCATCATGTTTTTATAAGGCAGATATTTGGTTTAAAGGTAACTGAAAGAGTTGTGGAAACCTTCTTTTCATCTAAATGCTTCTCCCGAGTAAATGTGTACACACCAGATCTCTCACATAAGCCAGTCCTACCTAGTACTAGTCACATAACTCATACTAGCTAGACATTGTTGGATTTAAACACGTCCCTATGTAAGTCCACAGTCTAAAGACTATTGTATTACCTGCCATTACTACAGAAAAAACTTATTGCAAGTACTATATTTACATTTTCCATGTATACTTATTATATATCACATGATTTGTTTCTTTACAACAAATGCCTTTCAGTCCATTACATAAATTGCTCAAGCTCTACCTTCTATTAAACTACATTCCTCCTCCTGAGCATTATTCTGCATGAATTGTTCCCACAAATTCCATCAGTTTCTGTGTAGTGTACTCCTTCACTTTTCTAAGGTTCCTTCTTCCAGTTCTTTTATCTCTTTTACAATATTCAATACTTCAAACACAATTGGTTTACATTTTGATTTATGTTTTCTAGTAATTGCTTTTTTTGTAGCCGACAAAATTAAGCATAACAAGACATTACTCTGTCCAGGCAATTTAGATCCTGTGTTCCGGCTCAAACAAATTAGTTTCTTACAGTCATTTGCTTGCCCAATATTTCTGATAGAATACTCTGTAAGGAATTTTTAAAATCTGCCAACTCATTTAACTCTCAGAAACATATATCCAGTTACAAATACAAAACTGCCAATGGAAAACTACTAAGCAGATAAAATAAAAATAAAAATATCCGAACACCGATATCTGGAGAACAGCATTTAATGCAACATTAAACGGTGTTCTCCAGATATCAGTGTTCGGATATTTTTTATATTTCCAGTTACCACTTTCTTCCCCATCACACCTCCAGCATTTGCTGTCTACCTGAGAAAAAAAGTCTGCTTGGGGTATAAAAATAACAATGTAAAACTCTGATGATGCCCTTTTGGTTGGGCGAAAGCGCTTAGTCAAAATTGTATGTGTCGAATTATTGTTTTTTTAAGAAATAAAGTTTTGATCATCTTAATGCGAATGGGTAGTTTGTTATTTTATCTTTTTAAGCCACGAGGAGTGACAAGATTGTGATTTTGTAACCAATGTAAAACTTTTCAAATAAAAATTCTAAATCATCTGTTTACTGTTGCATACTTGGTAGCAGTACATATGTCCTCCTATTGTTCCATTGTAAACTGCTTTTCTAATCTATTTTCCCAATCTTCTAACCTCCTCTGATTGATTCTTATAGCTATCATGTATATGGGCTATTGATTATCCCATTTTTAACAACAGCTTCTGTTCTAGAGTCAACTGAAAACTCTACCAGAGCAGGTCTTTCACTTAGGATTCCCCTATACCTTTCTCTTTGCCTATACACTATCAATCCCTGATAAGGAAGGTAGTCTCTAACCTGCATTCCAAACTTCTTCTTGGCCTCATCCAAATCTATTACCTTTCCCTCTGTAGTTATGCATTCCCAACCTTGGTTCCCTTGCCAGTTTTCCCCAGTAAATTCCAACTCTGTCTTGTCTATTTTCTGTACCCCTGTCATCTCATTTGCAAAGTCTCACTTCTTCATTCGTTTGTTGGCTTAGTTCTTACAATACTTTCTGCAAAACTATTAATATAATATTCTGTATAGTTATTATTCTGCCTAAAGATTTGCAACCAAAATCCCGCTCTCGCCTTATTTTTTGAATCCCCCAGTAACACTTAATCATCACCATCCCTTTCCAGTCTATATGAGGCTGTGTCGGGTGGATCTTTACTCTCTTCGGATAATACACCCACCACATGACAAAGTAAGTATTTATCCATAGAATAAAACTAATGTCTGTACATAAAGTTTAACTTTCATAGTTTGCAAAAAAAAAAAACATTCAACTGTACTGGAAACAAATAAATAGCCATTAAAGGAATTAGTTCACAGCTTTGTGATTTAAACCTACACATGTAAATTAGGTAGGAGGAGCAGTCAATGACTCAAAATACAGTGCTAACCGTACTGCCATAAGACAGTATAAGGATTGTAGATCCACAATTCTTGTACTTGCATTGGATTTAAAAGACTCACATATATTTCAGCCATGGTGGTCTGCATTAGTCTTATATTCATTAAACTGATGAAAAAAGAAATGGATTAGAAAAGACTGATAGAAATTTTAAACTTTAGAGTTTAATAATGTATGAATTACTCAGCATTCATACATATAGAAGTAGACCGTATGATATTTCTTAAACTTTGTACATAATGAGGAAATACATAGACATCTGTGGCCTAAGTGCTATATGTGTTAATGCCATTATGTTATATTTGTAAAAATCTGTACTGTAAAAGTTACCAAATATAGATGTTCCATATCTAATGTGGAATATTAAATTAATTGCTGTCAATAATTTCTCAAAAATTAGATACATTGGGATTTGAATCAACACATAGACAAACAAATTTGCTTTGCAAATTCCTTAACCAGCTGAGCTAAAGAGCATTGCAGGTCTTTCAATGTTGGAATAACAATAATAACAGTATGTTTGAAGTCCATAGTAATACACAGGTATAATAGACAGTCCTGCATGCAAAATGCATTGAAATGCGAATGTTAACCTTCATGATTATAACACATTATTCTTTCCTGTAAATTACTATTATTAATGCAGATAATCTTGGAATACACTTAGAGCACAATGCATCACATAAAGATATCTGCTTTCTTCATAGATTATATGATGACTGAGGTGTTAAGGTATGGTGTATGTAACTTACTGTAGGCATCATGTGTTTGGTGTCAAAACTCTGCAACCCTCCAGTGAAGATTATCTGTATACCTCCTAGGCAGGTCATTATAGCAGTAGTGGACTTCCATGACAGTAATGTAAATTCCAGTTACATTCAATGGGATATAGGGCAACATTAGGATGGCTAAGCATTTACATTGTTTGCTGTGGTTATATGTAGTCATAGCTGCATAACATGTCATTTTCATAAGATGATGTTTTACTGCCTTGTTTTTGTAAAAATCTCAGTAGTTATGATGTGTACCATATCATAACTGTCCAATTTGTGATGCTGTCACTGACTGCAATAATATCTGAGATGCATCCTACATTCTTGAGGTAGAATTGGTAGGCATGTTCAGATGTGCATGTAACTGTGTCAAAACCATTGTTACAGCATTGGAATTGTCACACATTGATTACATGGTTACCCCTTACTGTCATGGCATCCGCTGAAATGAATTTAAATGCCACATCTACATATATGACATGTCTAAATTCATTTAATAGATATGTAGTTGTGCACATGTATTCTGATGATGTTAGGGCATACAGGTCGGCTTTTCAGGCATGTTTTTAATGCTCATTCTAATTATCTCTACATGATGGTAGTATAGATAACATGGATTGTTTTGCATAGCTATGCACTGTAAATGAGATGTGGGGCATTTATTTTGCATATGTTTTTAACATTGTCATATCAATATCTGAGTCCATATATAAACTCTAAGATGTGCATATCAGCCTGTCTTTCAGATTCAAACCACAATAGGAGAGACAATTTTACACACCAAGAAAATGAAATAATAATAGAGGCTCTGCTCCAGTATGGTCACAACCTGCTTGGACGGATGGGTAATAATGTATGGAGAAATCAAGTGTGAATGGATCTTAAACACATGATTAATGCTGTGGGTGGCCACAATATATCCAGGGAGGCCTGCCAGTGATGCTGATTTATCACAATCCTCCTTGCAGCCAGCAGACTCCACCACTGTGAAAGGGAGAGGAATGACCCCAGAAGTGGAGCAGTATTGCCTCCCTGAATGAGATACCCAGGGATGGTGTTCCAGGACATATAGGTATATCCAGTGTTTATAGACAATGCAGTTTACACCAATTATCACTGAAGGACATTAATTCACAATTCCTACCACAAAATTATATTTATGTTAGAGCAGTTCTACTTCATGTCCATGACAGCACACCTGCGGTGAATGCACAATATAAGTGTTATAGCATGTTATCTTGCCCACACAGTACATAGATAACACTGTCAGCAGCATGTGTGATGTTGCATTTTTCAATTGCATAACCCCATCAATATCAGAACAGTGGCAAAACACATCACTTGTCTCCATATTCTGCTAGTGTGATCCATACCTGTTGCGTGGATCAGCCTCCTGTTATGACTGTGTAATATAACCACACATTGTTGTCTGTGTATCATTTTAACCTACAGATATATATTTGTGAGACATGGGCCATGAAGTATCAGGTACAGACAGGAGTGGTAAGGGTTTTCATATTGTTGCTATAGTGCAGCAATTGTTTAGCACACCTGTGATGTATGATATTAATGTTGGCTTATTCCCTACCCAGGTACATCGGCACAATGTCTTCACCATTTGTCACATAAGTATCTACATATTCTGAAAGTGTGATCCATAGCTGTTGTGTTCCCTCTACCTCTGGTCATGACTGAGGAGTATGCTAACATGCTGTTTGTGTGACATTTTAAAATACAGGTTCTGCTTTACATTGGATGATACATTCCCCAACTAGGAAGAATGCACCTGTTAAGGCAGTCTATATGGTTGCTACATGATAATTACATATGTGCTCTTCATGAATAATGGAGTCTTGTTCACCTGCATAGGACACCTTCAATATGAATGTCATCATTGCCCATCCAGTATGTGTATATCTCATTTGCTGAGTGTTATACATCAGGTGGAATGTTACATGATATCTTGTATGTGATTACTACTGAGTTTTTTTTACAGGATGGTCTCATTTCAACCCTCACCACTGGAGGTGCAGTCAGTGGAGGACACACCAGGTAGGTTTTAGTACTTAGACATTATCTATCATATTTGATTGATATGTAAACTGACATGGCACATCTCTGTTATACAAGATCTCTGATCCACCCACAGCCACAACAATCTGGCAAGTCCATAACACCATTAGCATTGCAGATACATAATTGTCTGAATTTCAATACTATGCCACATCATTTGACTTCTGTGAACATATATGACATGTCATCTGTCTTGTTTTGCAGCACATCCACTACCTGTCTTCTGTAACAGCCTGTCCACTGACCATGAAATGGGATGTGATGTGTCTTTGATAGTGTGACCAATGGCATACAGCCCCTGCATTAGTTTCATTGTCTGACCTGGAAAGGGAAAAACATGTGATTCATGATTTGGCCTTCTATATGGAGGATAATGTGGCTGGCCATTTCAATACTGTAGGGACATCAGATGATGGACATGATGATGGCAGTGACACCCTGTCCAACATAGAGTCTGGTAATGATGGTGACTCTTCCCCATAATGGACAGATACTGTCTATTAGACTACATGTGAGAGTATAGCTGATGTGCATAGATGTGTATCAGGGTGTTCACATACTATTACAGGCACTTAAACATTCACAGTGACATCATGGCTGAGATCTGCACACACTTGCCTGTGACACCAATCATGTAGCACATCAGGAGAGTAGACACGGAGAGGTCATGGCAGCACTGGCTGCAGAGCATGATGTTGCAAGCTCTGTTGAAAGCCTTGTTATGGCACTGATAGAGCAGTGGCATAATATAAACTGAGTGCTACTTGCCCTAACTGTACAGAACAAAGTACCTCCAGTGGGAAGAGGCAGACCCCTTCATATTAGACCCACACATGATCCTCAGACTTCCATCTCTGTACTGCAATGTGCATGCACATCTGCTCTTGGTCATTCAAGTGTGAGCCTAGTAGTCACATCCAGACACATAACACTATCTTGCTTACCCACACTCTGGTCCAAAATGCTAGTGTCACCACATCCAGCTCCTTGGTAAAGCACTATGAGCCAACTGTCTCTGGACACAGCAGGGGCAGTCAGGACCTTAGTGTGAGCATGGGCACCCTAGATTGCATTAGAGTAAGACTGATGGTGGATCTAATGTGTTTCCTATTGTGTCATTCTGATGCTGTGTCAGTGATGACCACTTTGCTAACAGCTGACTAATCAAACTGTAGATGATTTTTCAAATGTCTGATTCTGCAGGATTTTACCTGATCATTTCCCTGACCTAGCTGACTAGCTTCAAGTTGTGATATGTAGTACCTATTTATCATTAGTATATGTTAGCACAGATATTGACAACAGTAATGCTCTATGTGATTATCTTTATGCTTCTATATTTGCATCTCTTGCTAATTGACATATATCACATATTTACAGCATGTTACCTTAGTCATCCCGCATTCATTGCGGCATTATACATTTCCGTGTTGCCTGTCATTCCCGCATGCACAGGTATGCCTCTGTATCCATACCTGTG
>NC_056725.1:179356200-179481200 GCF_019279795.1 Protopterus annectens | reverse complement strand
AATTCTGCCTGTAGACTGTAGCAAACTAGATGAAATATGACATTCTGTACAAAACAGACATGATTGTATCTAAACTAACTAAAAAGTAAGCTAATTAAAACTCTACCTAATCTATAAAACTGACATTTCTTAATACAACGCTAACATAAACTGCTAAAATACATAAAAATATTAATTGAAACTAAAGTGAGTGAATGAATGAATAAAAATTAATACATTTTCCTAAGAAACTGCAGAGAAACTGAGTTTTGTGACACTGCATTTATAAGAAAACGTGTGTAAACAACATAAAACCCTGTACAGCTGAAACTTGGGCAATTAATATAGCCCATTAAAGTCAATGAGAAACACAAATGAACACTAAAAATGGATAAATGGAATCAATGGTAGTCTAGTTTGTACTATAAATGAAATAGTTTTACTGTAGGATTACAGAAGTAAGTTTAGAGCCATGGTTTCTCCCCTCAGTTTATTTATTTATTTATGTGTGTATGTATGTATGTATGTATGTATGTATGCATTCAGTTTGTTAGTTATTTTTCATTTGTTTACTTGTTGGCTTTCTTGCTTGTTAACTGTGTTATTAAATCATTTGAGTGACCATTTCCAGCTACGACCCAGTCTGAAGATGGAGAGTAATAATACAGACAAATTTTATTTTAAATGGCTGCAATTAAATGCTAGTACATGATGATTATACTGTATAGCACAATAAAGCAAAAGCAAATGGAGAAACAAAATATATTTTTGTGATTCATGGATTCAAGTTGCACAGCACAACACTGTTTCTTTGTTGAGGTTGCTATGAGATGAACCTCATAAATAAGCAGAAATCCTTCAAGCATTGAAGACCACCAACAGTTGGAATGAAGGATCTCACAGACAAAGAGAAGCACAGTGCTTCACGAGAAGCAGCACTGGGCTGCCTGCCATCTGGAGCAGGGTTGTAGAAGGGTGCATAATGGAAGTGATGTGCATAACAAGTCAGGCAGGCTAGCATGTTTGAGTCAATGTGTAATCATGCGCACAACACAGCACCATGTAGCTACATCTAGAATTTTCTCCAGCACAATAAAGGTAAAGTAGCAATCATTTTATAGACTACTTTGTCTGGACATCAAAGTGACAACTGTTCGATATAGCAATGGGGCAGGATATGGAATAGATAAGTACAAAAGGGAGAATGATAAGCAGAGAGAAACAAGTAAGGGTGCTCCAAGTGAAGGAAGCTGTGGGGAAAAAGCCTCCATTTTTATATACATAATAGAATGGGGAGAGGAGATGGTAATGAGGGAAGGTTATGGATGGGATATACGAAGAATTATAAGTAGTAATGAGCAAAGTTTATGGATAAGATACAGAAAGAATTGTAAGAAGTAATGAGGGAAGGTAATGGATGGGATAGAGGAAGAACTTTAAGTAAAACAGGCAGACAAAGGAAAACGGAATTAACTAGAAAGGGGTGGTAGACACACTAAAGGTTGGGTGCACAGTTGATTGACAAAGGCATATCCAGGGTGAACAAGTGGGGATGAGGAGGACTGCACAATGACCATGGAAAGGAATATGACATATAAGGGAAGGAAACATCAGAATGTAGATATAGTAAGGTCCACACAAGGGTAAATCCAGAATGGCTTAGAAGGCAATAAACTCAAACATCGTTCACCTTGATCACTGATGCTGTGGGACAGTTGCTCCTCCAGTGGCCCAGTAGGCAGGGTCACCCTGTCATACAACTCCATAAGCCACAGCTGTCACCATCCTCTGAAGCTGATGCCAGGAGACAAGGGCAGACCCCTTGAAACACTTTGAGAAAAGGAGTCTTTGTCACACAGCTGTGGTTATGTTGCTAGCAGGTGTGCAATCCGTTTTTCTCATACAACTGTAATGCATATCAATAACGTGGTATATCCCCAGCTACCACATGGTAGCTGCTGCCAGCCAAACTCCCTCATCCTATTCTTCTCCAATATATGAGACATTAGTGCTACTGGGGATAAACCAGGTTATTAATCTGCATTACAGTACAGAGTAGCACCCTGTACTGCATTTAAAAAGAAAGATTGACCAAAGCTCACAAGCATGTCTGTCTTTTGAGGCACCACTGGTCTGTAGCTATGGCTACCTGCGTGACCATATATGTCTGGTGATGTAAGCTATATCTTTATTTTAGTGTGTAGTGCTATGTATGACAAGGAGACTGTAAGGGTATATGTCTGGACAGAAAATGTTGTCACCTGAATACTTGCTTTCAAATGTTCTACTGCTGGAAGGACCAGCACAGTGGGGGGGGGGGGCAGGCTGATGGCACCTGTAGCTGATGGCAAAATGCAAGTGGTATGGTCCAGTCATGTATGGAATTGCCTGCAACTCAAAGAGGAGTGGGGAGTTGCCAACCACAGCCATAGCAGAGGCTCTTGTACAGGTACTAGCTGAATGCACTGTGTCAGCAGGGCAACATAGAAAGTTTATGCCTGAGATTTCCTTTTGGGAACACACCTCTGAGGTGCACATATCCACCATAGGGGTGGATGTGGTGGGATAAGTGACACCATAACTCCAGGGCCAACCCTGATATGTCCGGAGTGCTTGGCATTAACCAGCAGATGTCTGTGATGCAGGCAGAATCACCTGATAACCACATTATTGTGCAGATAGTGAGTGTGATCCTTGGATTCCAAGTTCACATGCAACAAATGAAAGGTGGCATGGTGCACAGGGATAAGAAGTACACATTTCTCCTGAGGTAGCAGGTGTCTAATGTTGTCTCCATGAGTCATATTACAAATGCCCTCCAAATTGCCTCCAGATGCCATGTCTTCAATGTCTATGGGAAGGTCAGGATGTGAGGTGGTTAGACACATACTGCCCCAAATCAGACTTCTGAGCCTGTTGGAAACATGGCTTTGTTTTCACCTGTGGACACACAGCCTCCTGTGCCCAGTCATGGACATTACCCAGGTTATTTCTGATGGCACTCCTGTGGCACACCTCAGAAGCCTCTATAGGCGGTTTGATTGCATTGACATTGTTCTAGCCCTTCGCTCTAACCTTTGTGCGCACAGTTGATGGTTGATGATCATTATGCAGATACTAGTGCTCATCAGTATCATCACACCATATGCTCCATCACGTCAAAAACCTGGAATGCTTCTCAGGCTGCATGCATGCATTTCCATAATTCTATCCTGTTGTTGTCACCTTTGAGTACACAGGCTGCCATTACTACTCATGACTGATGAGCATTACATTGGCAATCATTGACTTCAACACACAGTATGCCTAATCAGGGTAAATGTTAGCAGTCCAAGATTTCTACCCCTTTCCTTCCGTGGACCACATCAAGCCCTAACACTGCAAGCTAACACAGTGAACACTGTAATGGTCACTTCAAAGTAGCCTGGCCTCACCAATTGAGGATGTGATCCCTGACTCAACACAACCATCCAGTGTATGTGGCTAGTGTGTTCACCTTTCATGTCAATACCCTCATACCTCTTAACATCTTAGCAGAAAAAATCTGGATAAAGCCAAAAATGATGGAGGGAAAGGCCCCCAAAATAGGGGCACATTTTAAATATTGTTCTTATAAACTTTGAAAGTTGTTAAAATAAAAGGTCTTGTGTTACCATGTATTTTCTGAAGGATATGAAGTCTGAAACTCAAATGCCTGTGATTATTTAGTGAAGTCAGTCCTCACTAATTTTCCACAAAAATCCAGAAAACCACACATTTTATGAGGAACAGACAAAAAGTATGAGACAAATCTGGACATTCTGCTAACATGTGGACAATTAAGAGGTATGAAACCCCACCATAAAGTGTTACAGCTATCTGTCCCTTCTATCCAGCCCTACTCTTGCAAGTGATAGTGATTGTGCCTTGCTTTCCTACTACTCTGTGTGGGGTATGGTTATATCTGAGGCACAGTGTGGCCATTCCATGCACTACTCTGCTCTGCATAACACAGATATGTTAACACATGCACCATTTTATTCCGTGTTCTCTGTGTATGACATATACTACACCCTGCCCTGCCACTGCTGGTACTCTTGCTGTTCCAACTGTTTGCATGTTGTATAACATGGCACACACAACCAAACTCTTTCTACAGATTTCAGCATTGTATTACAATGCCCCTCCTAATGTATTTAGGCAATGGAAGCATCCCCTGAATCAACCAACATCTCTTTCACTGGTTCCCCTTCATAGCATCACATCCCATTTTGTAGACTCTAAAAATGGCGAAAGGAAAATGTCATAACTGCAGAAGCTCAAAGTCCCAGAACATTATTTTCCTCTTCGGGAAAGTAACCAGTTGGCCACCATGGTGAACTTTGCCCTTTCTCCACTGTAGTGTGATCTCAGAGTTGGTATATTTAAGTAGGGAGAGGTATGGGGGGGTTAAGGCCCCCACTTTGATGGCTGTAATTTGTTATGGTTGTGTTTTTTTCATTGGTGGCCAAATGGTTACTTTCCTGGAGAGGAAAGACAATGTTCCAGGATTTCATGCTTCTGCAGTTATGATGTTTTCGTCTCACCATTTTTCAGAGCTGATGAACTGGGCTGCGATGTTATGAAGGTAAACTGATTCACTACATTATTATTTTGAACATGTGCTGCATTATAGGTCATTTACTGCATTGTCTGGATGATCTGGATGGGAGATGTCAATGAAGGCTCTAAAACATATCTGTCATTGCTTGCAACACACAGCAAATGATACATTATATGCATCCAATTCTCTGCTTGAATGGTACGTCTGTATATATTTCTGTCTATCTTGCTTGTGTTTCCATTGCTTTTGTTATATTTTTGCATATTTTACTATATAGTCCAGACAGTAATTTTATGAGAAGAATGAAAATGTCTATCCTTTCAGTAGTTGCTAAAGGAACTTTCTCCTTGTATAGCATCCCATGATGTTAATTTTTTGTCCATCAGTTTGTTGACCAAACTTTCACTCATAGTCAGCTGGCATCTCAAGATGTTTTCTAACTTTCAACAGGGTCAGACCATCTAAAGCATGAATAACCACTTTTGGTCCACTAGGCCAAAATAGGTCTTACAAGATGGACTGGCATTCAGAGAATGCTCCAAAATATCAGTCTAGATCTTTACGGTATAAATGTTACAGTGTGGTTTTAGTTTCCATGCCAGCCAAGGTGCCAACCTTGCACAGCATAGCTCAGTCATCACTGTATGACACTAAGTTAGAATCTGAATAATGCTTCCACGTCATTACCAAAACTGTTAAATAATAAAAGCCCATGCACCAACCCTTGTAGAGCACCCACAGAAACAGGTTTGGCAGGAGATGTGTATCCCTTTCAAGTATTAGATTGTTTACAGCTATCAAGTCAGCTAAAAATTGTGACAGACAGGGGCATCAGACAGCAATATGACAATAGTTATCTTGCACATCATTCTTTTGGCTTTTTCCTGGTTAGGGGTCGCCACAGCAGATCATCTGTCCACTCATGATTGGCAGTGGAGTTTTACAGAGTTGAGTTGCCAGCCCAGCACCCAACCTTCCACAGAAGGCACACACATGCACACACTCACACCTAGGGCCAATTTAGAGTGTCCAATCCATCTACTGCATGTCTTTGGGATGAAACCAGAGCACCTGGAGGAAACCCACACAACCACAGGGAGGACATGCAGAATGCTGCACAGAAGGCACCCCAGCCGAGAATCAAACTGGCGAACCTCTTGCTGTGAGGCGACAACTCTAACCGCTGCACCACCATGGCCGCCCAGTTATCTTGCACATCATATTTATATTTATTTCTTCTTGAATTGCTATTTTGCATTGAGCTTTCTGCTTGGTTTTGTTGAAGTGAAATATAGTAATTCAGAAGGGTCACAGATTGTAGCCTCTGCTCCCTTGTGTTGAAAGGAATCAGTAGATGTGGTTTGGGCACCATTGTGTGGATGCCCTCTTATTGGTTTCTGTAGGAGATGTTCCAGGCATAGCCCATTGGAAAGTGAACACAGACTTGTTCCAGGACATTTTGGAGGTATTTTATATCTCATTTGTGTGGATATGTCTATAAACATCAGAAGATAAATTGGAGACTGATGGAGGGGTTAAGGAAGTCTGGTCTACCTTGTTCAGATATTTATTTCTGCAACTACTCTTAAGACAAGTGGTTCAGAGAAATGAGTGAAATAATAAATGACTGAATGAATGAGTGAATGAACTAATGAATGAATGATTGAAACATCTTTTGCAATTTTCAGTCATGGTGCAATCATCATCATCTTTCAGCTGTTCCCGTTAGGGGTCGCCACAGCGGATCATCTGTTTCCATTTCTTCCTGTCCTCTGCATCTTGCTCTGTCACACCAACCACCTGCATGTTCTCTCTCACCACATCCATAAATCTTATCTTAGGCCTTCTTCTTTTCCTGTTACCTGGTAGATTCATCCTTAGCAGCTTTTTCTCAATATACTCAACATCCCTCCTCAGCACATGTCCAAACCAACGTAATCTTGCCTCTCTGGCTTTGTCTCCAAACCTTCCAACCTAGGCTGACCCTCTAATATACTTATTCCTAATCCTGTCCACCCTCATCACACCCAGTGCAAATTTTAACATCTTTAACTCTGCCACATCCAGCTCAAACTCCTGCCTTTTTGTCAGTGCCACTGTCTCCAACCCATATAACATAGCTGGTCTCACTACCCTCTTGTAGACCTTCCCTTTCACTCTTACAGGTACTCGTCTGTCACAAATCACTCCTGACACTCCTCTCCACCCACTCCATCTTGCCTGTACTGTCTTCTTCACCTCTCTTCCACACTCACCATTACTCTGAACTATTGATCCCAAGTATTTAAATTCATCCACCTTCGCCACCTCTACTCCTTGCATCCTCACCATTTCTCTATTCTCCCTCTCATTCACACACATGTATTCTGTCTTAGTCCTGCTGACCTTCATTCCTCTTCTCTCTAGAGCATATATCCACTTCTCCAGGGTGTCCTCCACCTGTTACCTACTCTCACTACAGATCACAATGTCATCTGCAAACATCATAGTCCACGGGGACTCCTGTCTGATCTCGTCTGTCAACCTGCCCATTACCACTGCAAATAAGAAAGGACTCAGAGCTGATCCTTGATGTAATCCCACCTCCACCTTAAACACATCCGTAACTCCCACTGCAGACCTCACCACTGTCACACTACCCTCGTACATATCCTGTACCACTCTTACATACTTCTCTGACACTCCCAACTTCCTCATACAATACCACAACTCCTCTCTAGGCACCCCGTCATATGCTTTCTCTAAGTCTACAAAAACACAATGCAACTCCTTCTGACCTTCTCTGTACTTCTCCATCAACACTTTCAGAGCAAACATCGCATCTGTAATGTTCTTTCCCGGCATGAAACCATACTGCTGATCACTAATCATCACGTCCCTTCTTAACCTAGCTTCCACTACTCTTTCTCATTCTTACTAAGTTGTTTTATGAAAATGTTTCTCTGCACTGCTGGCTGTCATGCACTGGTGAAAATTTGCAATCACCAGTCAAGCAGAATGGCTGCAAATTTGCCAGGGGAAAACTCTGCTTGATAATTAAGAACAACCTTTTCCAGAAATGAGGAACAATTCAGGTTAAGTCACAATCTGGTGTTGTTGATGTTGAAGTCCTGAACAGAAAGAAAAGAACATAATGGTACTGGTTCAGTACTCCTTCATGTATATAATGGCTTCAAAGATGAAACTGATTTTTTTGCTATTAAAACAAGGTGATAGAATACACAAAGAGTTCCATGTAAAAGTAACATAGTGTAACTTTTGGCAGGAAACAGTGAGTCTAAAAACAGTAAACATTTCCATTCTGTTAATCAAATAGTCAAAGTGAACCTGACATATTCACATCTAAGAAAATATTCCCCTCCAGACATTTATAAATGTAGCTTGGGTCAAAGTATAGTTCAGATTACATCACCAAGTCTGTCTTGGAAGACCCTGTGCCATATTTATCCAATATCCTTTGACATTATTCATTATCTTTGGTATTTTCTCACCTGCTTGGTCCCTATATCCATGTGGCTGTCTACAATTTGGATGTATCATGGCTAAACAATAGAGATGTCCCCACATTCTTGTAGTACTGTTCAAATTTTTGGAACCTAGACTGGAGTTATTTGCTGTGATGGTGCCACTTCATTCAATGTAGCGTCAACTGAATCCTAATGAGTCAACCACAAATTCCCTGCCTGCTTCCTCCTGTAACCCACAGCAAATACTGAGTGTCAATGACTAGCTTCGTATGGTTTTGTCATGTTAACATGGCAAAGTATGTGTTTCTGCTTTCAGCCTAGCAAATCCACTACATAATTAATATTACTTACCTTCTTTGCAGCTCTGGAAGATATCTCCCATAGTGCTATAAGCTTGTGTTGTGAAGACAAATATAAAACATTATATTTTGTCCCACAGTTTGTTGGGCATTCATTGTCTGGATATAAACCTTTTATTGCTATCATACGTGTGTTAGGTGCTTCTTCGTACTGTGCTCACCCAATGAGCTCCCCAAGTTTAGTCCTGAAATGTATATTCTATAACCAAGTTTTTGTGGGAATCACATTTATCCTTTTATTCATCATGAATTAAGTTTAAAGGCCTCCTCAACTTATGACTATATGGTAGCTAAAATTGCAAGAAATTTGCACTTATGGGGCACCTCCCTGGATACAAAGAATTGATGTGCAGGTATTTGTCCCACTTCCCCATAAACCAGTTCTCAGTATACTCTTAATAGTTTAACCTCTCAGTAAATCATTTGTTTGTGGATTGTAGGGGAATTTTTAAATATTTCCAAGAACAGGTTAACAGGTCTGTCAGAGTCAGACCCTCTGTCTGCTAATATGTCATAAAGAAAACTTAACCCTCTGAAAATTTTTATCAATGCATCTTCCACCCTTTCTGTCTCAATAAAGGATAAACTTAATACCTCAGGATATCCAGTAAAGTAATCCACCACTTCTAAAATATATCTTTAATTTCTGGTGCTTGGGATACTAAGAAACTTTACAATATCCTTAGCTTCATTTGAAAATCATTCTGTAATAACAGCCAAAGGCACCAAATCTCCCTTAGCTTTCCTTCCTCTTCTGCCAACCTTTTGGCACTGCTCGTATGTTTCATAGTACCCTGTCACATCTTTTGCAGTACCTATCTAATAAAAATATTCATAAACCTCCTCATTGTATGTTTTATGCCTAGATGCCCTGAAAAAGGAATATCACAAAATGACCAACTCCCTGTAGCCGCAACTCTGAAGTCTATTCTCTATAAAAAAAACATTTTCAAAGACTTCCGGCCTTGAAACTGAAAAGGATCCTTAGATACCAAGTTTTACAATTGGAAATCTGAGGCTGAGGCTGTCACAATGCTTTATTTATACTCCTTTTCAGTTAACTCTGAAGTCTAGTTTGCTTTTACATCTTTAACTCAGATTGAGGTTTACTGTTGCCAAATATGTTTTCCCCTTAAGCTGCCCCTTTCAGAAGTCCAGTACTGTCGCTTGTCCATCTCTAACATTGAAGACAAGCAGGGAGAGTATTTTATTTAGATGCTTTAATGCATAGAAACACACCAGGATGGATAGCAGCATCATAAAATATGAACAAACTAGTTAACAGAGAGAGCTTATATATATACATGCTTACATCGCAACAGCCAACTACAAAATGGCAGTCTAGCTTGCACATGCTCAGTATTTATACACTTGTGCAAGCCCTTGGATAGCCTCTTAAATGTATATACACACATATTGATCTACAGCCTCCCTCTTAAAATGATTGCCCTTTATGCAAAACAATATCAGAGTTAGACATGCATTACTATATACATTAGAAACAAAACACAGTGTTCATGTCCAAGTTGCTTCATATCTGTTACAGGGTTTAGAGATGCAACTATATCTCGTAACATAACAGTTGGGACCAAATTTAGCAACAGGGACAGTCTGTGGTGCACGACTCATATCAGGAACATCTGGATTCATCATAGGAATGACAATGTCCTCTGGAACTTCCTCAGGAAATGGCACACTGGACAACTCACTCTGAGATAGAGTCTTTTTCACAGGCTATGTGCTGTGGTATAGGCTAGGACACTGGTCTCAAATGTTTCTAATTCCACCTAAAGATTGCTCCTTCTGATTCCACAATGTACGATCTTGGCTCTGGACCAATATTCTTCACAACAACAATCCGATCATAACCTTTGGACGTTTGCATCCTTACCAGTTCTCCCACTCATAATGGATTGAGCAGTTTACTGGTTTATTGTAGTAGGACTTCTGTGTTAAATGCTTCTTCAACAGACTGGCTTTCACTAACCTGTTGTTCTTGACAGATGGAACCAATAATTGGCTACTGATTGGTAATGTGGTTCTGGCTTGTCTAGACAGAAATCTCTGAGCAGGTGAACCAAGATGTTTATCACAAGGAACACTTTTGAGATTCAAGAGATTCAGGAAAATATCACTATTGTCTCGTTTTGACTTCTCAAGTAACTGTTTCACACTTTGAACTGTACGTTCTGCCAAACCATTTGACTGCGGGTACTCAGGACTACTTATGACATGAGTAAAGTCCCATTCTTCAGCCAATCATTTGAACTGTTGGCTTGTAAACTGTGTGCCATTGTCAGAAATAGCTTTGTGTGGACTACCATGAACAGCAAAATGATGGTTCATCTTAGTAATGACAGTACTGGATGGTAGGTTAGGAAGTAATTCAATCTTGAACCAAATGGAGTAAGAGTCTCCTAACAACAAATAATGTTGACCATTCCACTCGAAGATATCAATGGCTACTGTGGACCAAGGTAGTTCCTGAATCTGGCTAAGTTGAATTGGTTCCTTCTGTTGATGTGGCTTAGTACTATTACACACAGAACAAGAAGAAAGTGTTCTCTCAATGTCTTGTGACCTAGAAGGCCAAAATACTACTCCTCCTGCCCTTCTTTTGGTAGATGCAGATGCAAAATAGTAATGTACTCTGGTTTCACAGACTTTGGAACAATTACTTTTGGTCCTTTCATAATGATACTTTTGTCAGACAAAATCACATCTTTGTATGGAAAATAAGGTTGCACTTCTTGAGGTAAACTAGATTGCTTTGATGGTCATCCTTGATTGATAAAGTGGTTGAGCCTATTTAAAACTGGATCTGTGTCACTGTGAAGTCTCAGCTCATCAAGATATATGGAAGAAAAATGTCTCACTTCCATGACTTCAAAATCAAGGTTCTCATTCTCATGCTGTTTTGTGGTGTTTCTGAGTGATCTGGATAATGTATCAGCAAAAAAAGAAGTTTGCCTTTCTTGTAGTCAAAATTGAAATTATACTTTTGCAATCTCAGCATCATGCATTGCAGTTGGGCTGAGTTTGAATGCATAGACTTTCTCAAGATAGTGACTAGAGGTTGGTGGTCTGTTTCAATCTGGATAGGTCTACCATAAACATAATCATGGAACTTTGAACATACAAACACAATTACCAAAAGCTCTTTCTCAATCTGGGCATACTGCATCTCAGTTTGGGTAAGAGTTCTTGATACATAGGCAACAGGTTGATCCTCTTGTAGAATGACTGCAGCAAGAACAAATTTCAAAACATCACTGGAAAGTGTAACTGGTTTATGAACATCATAGTATCTGAGAGTTGGTGGACTAGCAATTCTCTGTTTCAGGACATCAAATGTTCTTTGGTGTTGCTCTAACAAAGACCAGAATGCATCTTTACATGTCAGTTCTCTAAGCGGTGCTGAAAGTTGGCTCAAGTCTGGAATGAACTTGTCTAATTAATTGACCATGCCAAAAAACATTGCAGGGCTTGAACATTGTCTGGAGCTGGCATCTTGAGAATGGCTATTTGTTTTGAAGAGTCTGGTCATATGCCTGTACTAGTAAATAAATGACCAACATAAGTAACTTCTTGTAGTCTGAATTTGCATCTGTGTGGATTGAGCTTAAGATTCATTTGACGTGCCCTTTCCAGAACTTTTCTGAGATTTTGGTCATGTTCAGCTTCATCATGACCTCCTACTAGTATGTTGTCTACTATAATAGCACAAGGATACCTAGAAAAAATTTGCTCCATTGCTCATAGAAAGACTTCATTTGCAGAATGTATACCAAATGGCATTCTCAAAAATCTGTACCTGTCATATGGAGTACTGAAAGCAGTGAGCAATGATGATTTCTTGTCATGCTGAATTTACCAAAATGAACTCTTTGCATCTAAGACAGAAAAAATAGTGCCATTTGGCATGTAGGCTCTGAATTCTTTGACTATGTGCATTGGATGATGAGGTATTTTTAGTGCTTTGTTCAAATCTCCTGGATCAATACATATTCTAATGTCATCTGAGCTTTTCTTATGAGCTACCGCCATGAAAGATACCCATTCAGTTGGAGTTTCAACTGGACAAATCACACCTTGTTGCAATATTTTATCTAATTCAGCTTTAACTCTGTCCTGCATGGCTGTTGGAACTTTATGTACTGGCCTGATAACTGAACTGACCTCTGGGTCTAACTTCATGGAGTGCACAACTGGAAGCTTACCTAGTTTGTCTTCAAAAAGATCAGCATAGGTTGAAAAAAATGTGCTGGGTAAAATTAGAGTAGTGGTCTTTTAAGCTAACATGAAGGACTTCCTTATTAAATGAAAGCAGTCTCATTTTCAAACTGTCTCTGTGCCCTAATAATGATTGGATGTGCCTCTTGACCACATAAAATAATAAGTCGTAGCTTCTTCCAGCAGAGTAACATGAAAGCACTACTGAGCCATCAGTCTGAATTTCTTTACCTCCATAAGCAACAAGCTTTGTGCACTTTGCAAAATCAAGCCTTTCGCCATAACACACTCTAGCAAATGCTTCTGTTGACATAACATTGCACTTGGAACACGTCAACTTTGAGCTCAATGGGTTTGGCATTTATCCGAACAGTGCAAAATACTTCATTCTCTGCCCTTAAATCTGCTGCATTAACTGCTTCATGAAGCACTGATACACCATCTACATAAAGAGTTGCCTGTGACCCCACTCCATAGCTTTCTAATTGATTAACTCGTTTCTTAAATTGTTCCTTTTTAATGAAAGAATGTGGACCTTTTGATTTACAAAATCTTTTGAAATTATTCCAATTATTGCATTTGTGGTATTGTTGACCAAAAGCTAAACATTTTTTCCCTTTTAGATTCATGACTTCCACCACAATTATGACAGTTGGCAATAAAACTGTGTTTGGGGCCCATGCTTTGAGTTTACTGATTCGCTATTATGCTTTGCTGAGACTGTGCAAACTCTGGAATTTGCTAGAAAGTTTTGGGGTTTACCAGTGAGTGCTGCAGTGACTACAGTTGCTGCCATCTGATTTGGCCTCTTTCTTTTAACCACAAGCTACATACTATCAGCCTGAGCTTTATCACTATGCCTTCTTGAGATGTTCTCATTTCTAAGCATATTTGTGTACTTTTCTGTGAGCTTGTATATCTTGACAAATCTTAATGGCCTTATTCAAATGTAAATTACTGTCATGAAGCAAAATCTTTCTCACAGCATCCTCTTTTTACCACACACAAGTCTGTCCTTTATCAACTCATCCCTTAAATCACCAAATCTGCACATGTTAGCCTTATTTCTCAGGTCAGTTACATATGCCGAGTTTCACCAGGCTTTTGATCCCTTTTGCAAAATAAGTATCCTTTCCATTGTAACATTTGTCTGGAGGGTTACACATTTGTCTAAATGTATGTTTTAAGCATGCTGAGTCCTCCCTTGACTCAGCCAGTACAACAATATGACGGTGTTCCCCCTCTTCGGTATAGATATCAGGTCCACACAAATGAGCATTCCCTTTCTATGGTTTGTGACTCAGCTAAATTAAGTAGAATAAATGCCTTTGTACAGTCATTGTTATCAGAAAATGCAGCCTGTAAGAAAATGTCATAGTCTTGCTCACTCTCCAGTTCTCAGCAATATTACTGTCAAACAGAAGTGCACTGGGTTTTCAAAATCTGCCTGCCATGCCCACAATGTATACACAAACACAATGAAAATATGGACCTTATAATTATGTATGAACAAACTGTTCTATGAGCTTGCAACAACATTCAAATGCACAATAAGCTCTTTGAAATACTGTACTTTGTGAAATATGCTCTGTAATAGGTGTACTTTTGCGAAATAGCTTTACTGTAACACTGCACAAACATGGAAACATTATACACTTCTGATAATTCGGTTATGTTTGCTTCATATGAAAAATACATGTTTTGCAAAAATGTGGTCATTTCCCTTTATTTTATTCATTTTATTCAATTCAGACTTTATTTTAAACATTTCAGTAGTAATTTGAATATTTTTATCAATATCACACATATATTGCTTCATGCAAATACCATTTAGAATGTTCTGTATGCTCCATTTCATATTATGAGAATAAGAAATAGTGCTGAGCAAGTTTTGACATCTAAAATTCATTTCTAACCTGTTTTGTGAAGTCTGTACATTTAGGGATGATTCACTCATCTATATTCCACCAATTCTAAGCAAGTGCCTTAAGTCATTTTATCCATGTTGCCTCTAACTTCACACCCTTTAGATATGCCAGATATGACTCCATGACCTTTAGGCATGCCACTTCTGACACCATGTTGCTTGTTGGTCTCTAACATTTAAGACAAGCAGACAGGGTATTTTGTTTAGATGCTTTAATACATAGAAACACATCAGGATGGATAGCAGCACCATAAATATGAACAAACTAGTAAACAGACAGACCTTATATACATACATGCTTACATCTTAACAGCTAACCACAAAATGGCAGTCTAGCTTGTACATGCTCAGTATTTATAAACTTGTGCAAATCCTTGGATAGCTTCTTAAAGGTACTTTTTGGCAGCTGTGGTTTTTATTACACACTTATATTCCAAAAGTAACCGCAGTAGCAACCTCTTTGAAAGTGTGAAACTTAGCTTGCTCTTCTTCCTGATGCTTTCAAAATGGCTCCATGTATGTCTATATATAACTGCATGTATAGAAGGTACTTACCAAAAAGGTAATTTCCTAGCAGAACATTGATCAGGATATTTTCTTTTTTTTTTTTTTCAATAATAATTCTTTATTTTTCTTTTTATTCTAAATGTTAATACACTACTACAACCTATTTACAATATATACATGAATGCTTCCAACAGTTACATAGAGTCATTATACATAACTATACACTTCTAAATAGATAGTACAGAGAGAAAAAAAAAAAGACTAAAAATCTAGTATCAGTATAATACTTATCTATAGACAACTCAATAGTTAGTCTGTACTTCCCGGAGAAAAGTGGAATGGAACCTTAAGCTAAGACAATGTTAAAGATTTGCTCCCATATTTTTGTATTATTTACACTTTTCTTATGATCACTAATTAATAATTTATGTGCTAAGATATGTTTTATCGCTACACTCTTGAAATTTTTCCATGAAGTCTGGGATGGGTTCAGCCAATTTGTAGCTATATATAGCTTCATTAACAAAATGATATTTACAAGTATGATCCTTTGGGATCTATCCAAATTAGTTGGTGGAATATGCAGAATCATAAACTCCCAAGAAAGTGTAGACTGTTGATATCCCATTTTTTGTAGTTGGAATTTGAAAGAATTCCAGAGTTTAAAAATACATTTACAACTCCAGAACATGTGTAAAAGGTCAGCTGTTTGATCTATACAATATGGGCATTTGGGTGAGTTTTTTGAGTTAAATTTATGTAAAGTGAGATGCGTATAATACGCATTATTAAATATCATCAACTGAGTAAATAATAACTTTTGAAGGGACACTGATTTTAAGGTTAAGTTAATTGCTCTGATCAGGATATTTTCAACAACTGCCATCTGCTAGCCTCTTTAACCTCCTTTAAATGCCAAGTGAACCTTGGGTTGTGACACCTTTCATATGGCCCTCATTAGACAGGACTGCCCAGGCAAGTAATGGTCCTTTCTATTTACTGTAGATATAAAAATATTTATGTTTGATACAGTGTTCCTCTTAGTAATAGCTGCTTTACCCCTTCCATGGATAGGGAAGAAACTCATGGAATAATGAGGAGTAACTACAATTTTGAGACAAGATGCCCGCCAACGCCATTCTGGTACCTCTGTTAATTCTCTTGTGTGGCTCTTTTGGCCACATAGTTTCTGTAGATATTTGGATCATACATGTTCCAGCTGGTTGCATGAGAAGCATTAGCCCAAGAACCTTGGTGTGTACTGAAATGTGTGACTACTCTCTTTGCTACGGAATGTACTCCAGTGATATAGACTTACCCATGTGTCCCCTCACACCCACACATAGTGCTATGTAAACCTCTCTTGTACAGGTCAATAGAGGAGATGCCATTCACAAATTGACAGGAGGTACCCTTTATAGTTTAATACCAAACACAAGTTTTTATGAATAAATATATAAAATACTTGACTTAATTGAAGGATCAAATAAAATATAAAAAAGACCAATTAAATATGCAAACCAGTAAATTAATTGCCCAGAAAAAAAATAAAGAAAAGACAGATGCCAAAAGAGTAATTCAAGTACAACTAGATAGAGTATTACTACTACATTCTACAGAAGTGTAATGGTTAACTACAGCCATGACACTGAAAATATCCTGGGGCTGCAAATGTCATACAGACAGATTAATAGAAATTTAACTTATAATCTCTGGGAAAGTAGGAAATATTTCCCTTCTATAGTCTTGTTGGAAATGCATTGCTGTTGCAAATTCAAACAGAATTCATCAACTCCATAATCCAGAATGAAAAATAAAACACATTAGAGGTTTCCCTAAACTAAACATCAATTAAAAACAGAAGGGGTAGAGCATCATCAGCTCTGTTATAATTTTTCTCAGTTGAATGATTTCAAAGCAAAACAGAATTGTTCTATATTTCAAACCAAGTCATTGAACACAAAAACGCAGAGATTCAGGTAGGTATAAACTGCTACACACCACAATCAGTACACACAGTGACTGGGTCCTTTTTAAACTATATAATAATTTAGGCTTTTCCCGGTTAGGGATCGCCACAGTTGAAGTCCAGTCTGCTCATCAGTGGCAGCAGAATTCTATGGTGTCGAGTTGCCAGCCCAATGCCCACCCTTCAAAGAAGGCACACCCATTCACACTCGCACCTACTTGCATGTCTTTAACATCACTTGACCATGGGGAGGGCATGCAGACTCCACACAGAAGGTGCTCCAGCTGAGAATAGAATGGGAGAACCTCTTGCTGTGAGGCGACAATGCTAACCGCTGCACCACCGTGGCTTGACTGGGTCCTTTTTAAACTATTAGCCTAAAAAACATCAAGGGGAAATCAGTGGTAGCTCATAAAAAACAAACTATTGGAAATAAAATGCGCTAACAAGATGAAACCACAAGAGCAAGTAAAAAAATTGAATTTAATCAACTAATAAACATACTTGGTTAAGTATTTTCATCTAAAAAGACTTCCTCAGAGCCAAATGAAATGACAACAAACCCTCCCTTCTATATTACATCCTCCATTCATGTCACCAATTAAATTACCAACTACATATGCAAAAAATAATGTTAAAACTCGTTAGTATAACTGTACATAAAAATTAATAATTTGTCAAGAAAAAAATACATGCACATACAACAAATTAATAAATAATGAGTAAATACTAACCACGTTGGTTGCCGATATTAAACAAAGTGTAAAAAAATGTATGTGTAAAAAAAACCCAAACGCATTTCAATATATGCTAACAAACATCCTTCTAAAACTTTACAGTTTTGCTAACTTAAATTTCAAAATACCCTTTAAAGAGATAAAAGCGTTAATAGTCGGTGCAACCTGTGTATTTAATAACAGTTGCTATCTAGTTCCTTATATTCAGGGGTGTTGTTCTCCAAGTCACAACCCATCAATGCTCGCTTGACATTTTCTAACATACAATTTGTACATGCTACAGAATGTTTATATAAATCATTATTAGTATTTTTATTTTTAATACCATTAAGATATTCATATATTCTAATACCGAGTTGTCTTTCAGTCTTGCTAAGAAAGCATATATGCTTGACATTTGACACAACTAGCCAAATAAATCACACCCTTACTCTTACAGTTAGAAAACTCTGGAAATGATATGGTTCTATCATGTCCTGCCACTGCAGTATAGTGTCCCTCATAAATGAAGCAGCAGAATTTGTAACTACCACATTTTGCCATCTTTTTTTTTTTCTTTATTACTTATAAACAAAACTGTCCTTACTTCTTTCAAGTTGATTTTTCACATTAAAATCTTTTCTATGGGAGAATTTTGGATTTAAACTCAGCATCTTGTTTTTTTTTTTCATCATACTGTAATATAGCATATCCGACTAGTGTTCCTCTATGATGTCACATACACATTTCAGATGTACTTTTTCATATTGGGTAGTACCATGGCACAATAAAAAAATCCTGTTGTTTATCTTTGTCTAATACCTTCTTTTAATTTCCACCTTTTAACAGCGGTTTAAAATCAGCTTCCTTTCTAATAGTTATTTTGTCAGCCAAGCACCTTAATACATTTTGGGGGTGGTATCTTTTGTCAAGGAAAATTCTGTTGAATAAATGCAGTTCATTTAAAAAGTCTTTGTCATTGCTTACTAATTTTGATGTTGTTATAAACTGCCTCTTAACTATACTGGTCTTCTGCCAATCAACACAGTTACTAGTATAATGAATGCATGTATGTATTAGAAAATATAGATTTTCGATACACCTTAGAGCAAAAAATCTTATCATTGTAATCTTTGTAAATGCTGGCATCTAAATAGTTGGTCTCATAATCAGATACCAAATGTGTAAACTTTAGAAAATATGTAGCTGAATTCAAATATTCAAAAATATCATGCAATCTGGATTCATCCCCAGTCCATATAATAAATTAATCATCCAAAAATCTATAATAGTGTTTAATAAATCCTTAAAAAACAGATTTAAACAAATAATTGGTTCCCAAAAAACAATGCCAAGTTTGCATAAAAGGGTGTACAAATGGCACTCATAGCAACACCAGATACTTGATGATAACATTTTCCTTCAAAGTAAAATAATTATTGTTTAAAACACATTGCTTGAATTCTTCTACTACATTTAAATTGGTGTTGTTAATTCTGGATGTGGATGTAATGAAGTCTGTAAACCAATCCCTGCCAATCCCAGAAGGAATTACAGAAAACAGATTACTAATATCAGTAGTATCCAGTAATACATGATCATCCACCTTGGATTTAGCTAGTTTGGATAAAAAATGCCAAGAATCAATAACATGTGGCGGCAGTCTTTGAGTATGAGTTTCAAATTCACATCAGTAAATTTCACCAATAGTTCCATTTTGATTTAGGAAGCTGAAACATCTTGTTAAAAGAAGGGTCCAACAACTCTTTATGTTGTTTTGGTATACCAAAAATAACTGGTATAATAGGAGATTTAACTCTTAAAAAAGTTGAATAACTTGGAATAAAACATATTTTATAACAATAAATCATTCAACATATAATGAATTTTGCTACATGTAATGAATATCTCATTCTTAGATACCATTTTGAACTGAGTATGACTATACAATAATTTGTCCATTAGAGATACATAATCTATCTGATCCAGTAAAACAATACCCTCAAAGACCTGGGGATTCAGATAGGTGTAAACTGCTATTCACCACAATCAGTATGCACAGTGATTGGGTCTTTTTTTAAACAACCTGTGTTTCAAATAATGCAGTATGCACTCAGACAAAAAGTTACTGCACTTAGGATACAACTTAGTTTAGGTACATATCTTGTTCTTGTCCCTTCTGTGAAACACATACAGTTTGAAAAAAGATTCAGTTACAATGTATAGCAATTGAAATGCAAACTCCATGCACTGCAGAACAGACAAATAAAAAAAATAAATAAATAAACACTATCACTGGGCACAACTACACTACTTGAATTTCACCATCCACCATCAACTCAATAAAACCAAAATATCAGTCTGTAGGTCTCTTACCATCACCTGCTATTTCTATATATCCAGTTATCTATAAGGCATACAACATCCTGTAGATGAACAATCATTTAAACTAAAAAGAAAACTGTAGTTGTCAATTGTACTGGAAAGTAAGGAAACTTGTAAGGTAAATGCCTTTGACATTAATCTCTTTTTAGCATGTAGTATATTGCAATCTTAAAACGACTCACTCCTAACAATGTCACGTTCGGCCACATGAAACCATGTAATCATTGCCATAACTCTTGAGGTGAAAGCATCTGGTCAGCTACTCTGTTGGCTTTGCAGTCACCTTTCACCAGTCCACCTTCCTTACAAAAACAGTTAACTTTCACAGAGTCTTTCAGGATCACATAAAAAGAGACAAAGAGAAAAGACAGTGCCCATTCCGTTAATTCGTAGCCCATATCAGACATGTCAGCTATTACATCTTTATTCAGCTTTGCTTTCTGGTTTTACTGTTTTTTGCCTCTACCTCCCACATAATTTCTTAGTTAAAGACCTCTTAACGACCACGTATTTTTTCTTTTTAGCCTGACTCTTGTGTCTAAGCAATTTCAATCAGCATCATATACTCATATACACTCCACGTGACATCACTAGGTCCTTCAGTTTTCCACCTGTTGCTTCCCTTTCATGCCCACTAGACTGTTTTACCTGAGTTTGCCTTTTATTGCATTAATATTAGCCACTGTTTGACCAGGACAGCATTTGTGTCTCCTGTCTCTTTTTTCCAAACCAACCAATATAGTAAGAGATGCGATTTCATCTGCATATCTGCACATATTCAACTATTTCTTCATTAGTTTCTGCACAGTAAAAAAAAAAAACATTTGTGGCAATTTAGTGATATGCCACTCTCATATCCTACTTAGAAAAAAAATAAATTTTGCAATGGGAATATCCGTGTCTTATTTCTTTGCCAAGTGGAAAATATATTTTGAAAAATCATCCAGCTAGCCCATGCACCAAATTATCTGAGTCACTGTATTTTCTCATTGCATGCCAGTTATCCCCTATAAAGCAACTGTGGCAATGGCACATAATTCACTCAGTTTTATTTTGTTCTAGACCTTACCATCAAGAATTTGTGCCCTCCCCCACCTGTACCAGTAGCTACTGATGAGTATTGTTAGTGTATAACTTAAGAATCATATGGCTTGAAAGATAGCCTACCAGTATGTCCGTCCTACTCTTTGGGCAGATTAATTTTATTAATTGCCCTTTTGTACACATTGGCAGTATTTATGTTTGTTCATGTCTGCAGTTTCCTTCTCATGCTTAACCATGAACCTTGAATTTGTTAATTATATATATATATATATATATATATATATATATATATATATATATATATATATATATATATATATGTTTCTAGTTATGCTTTTTCATCATTATCCTTACACCTTTCTGCACCTTACTATTCCTTCCTTACAACCCTAAGCAAATTTAGTTACACTGTTCTAAATTAGATTTTGGATTTTTCCTGAGAAAGGTAGCTAGTAAGTTAAGTGGTAACTTGTGCATGTGCTTATTAAAGCTCTAATTTGTCTTGTTTCATTTGAAAACATTAACTGGTATCTGTATTGTCTTGGTTATTGCATTTAGAAATGGTTGTTACTTTTCATGGAAGTCTACATGATTTACAGGATACCATGAGAGGATAAATGCAGTTTTAATAAAACATATTTTGAGTATTCTTTTTGTCTCTGTTTCTCTTCACCGCACTCGCTGTCTCTCTCTCAATATATACATACATATGTAAAATGAACATACAGGTTTTACATAACCCAAGACAATTGTTTTCAAAATTGATTTTGTATATTTTCTGGTAACATATAAACTTTCCAGTGGCGCTAAGGTTAAAAATTATCATAAAAGCCCATTGAATTAAGTTTGGGTTAAAGCTCATGTTCCCAATTTCATGTGTTGTTGCTATATATAGATGTCCCTGCATCTCAAATGTACTATTCAGCAGGTTTGTGCACTAACAGACTGAAATCAATAAGCTTTTCTTTTACTCTGTCTCTGTCTCAGACTTTTTGTCAACACTGAGCTACTTAAAAAAAAGAAAGGGATTTATGTTTCCATGCATTATTAGATATCTGTATTATACTGTTTATGTTTTTCATACATAGTGATTATTTCACCTTGTTTGCAACAAATATACATTTTCACTTGGCTGCATTGAGTGCATTTGATAAATTTACATTCTGCTCAAAGCTGAAAAGTAAATTATTGGTTGTAAGTTGTGTTGATTAATTGTATCCATCAGCAAGAAGTATCCATTTTCAGAGACGTGTTTACAAATAAGCAAAACGTGCAGCTCTGATAATAGGAAGTAATGTTATCTAGATCATTCTGCATAGGTCTTGTAATATTCAAGGTCAGCATGCTGCAATGTCTACATGATCCAAAGGTGTGCTCCCAGAGAAGCAGAAGAGAGCAACAAATTGCACAACATAGTACTTTATTTATTTTAGCATTTTGTGTATATACTTTAGTGGTTCTATAGGATTCCAAATTCATTAATAAGAATAAAAGAAGTGTTATCGATGGCCTGTTGTTTTGTATTTACATTCTCAGTAGCATTAATTAGTATCTAGTAAACCTGTGTTGGCATCAATAATGCTTGGGTCTAAAGTATATTTGGCTTCTTAAAACTTGCAGTTGTTGACATATGATGTACAAAAAGTCTCAAAAAACAGTTTTGCCAGTCAGAGGGATTTTTTTTTGGCTATTTTTATATGCTGCAATTTTGAACTGTTTTGGTCATTGTAATCATATATGTGGATTGCACTGTCCATGGGCCACCAGCTAGACAGTATTTGTGAGGATATTAATGAAACTGTTGTTAAACTAAATAGCTGTGGCATGCTCTGAGTACAAACAATGAAGAATGGCAATACAGATTAGGCTCTGCAGTGAACCTATGAACATATAATATTTGCTTACATTACTGTGCAGCATATGCAACAAAAACTTTACAAATAGCATATCTCTCAGCTGCCCCACATTTTCTGGATTCCTTAATTTTCTTGCAACAGTTCTGATTTCTGCATCTTGATGCTTATTACTGTCTGTCAGTAGATTATTTGTATTGTTGTTGACTATGTCCCTCTGACTATTCACTGATGGAATCCACAATCACCCTTAAAGTCCACCTGAAAATATCTATTTTTTGGAACTTCTCACTCCAGTGCTGGAAATCAAACAACACCACATTCATAAACCTGTCAACACATTCATAAATCTATCACCACATTCATAAACCAATCACCACATTCATAAACCCATCACTACATTCATAAACTCATCTCCACATTCATAAACCCATCACCACTTAGCACAAACCATCAGCAGGGTGGGTTTCCGAGACTGATGCTGCCTAGATTACATATCAGTTAGGTAGTGGAAAGATCTCTGCAGATTTCCACAGAACTAAGAAAAAGTGAATAAGACAGTTGTTAGGATATGTGACGGTTCATGTTCACAAGCACACTGCTGTATCACAATGTGTTCATTCACTTACTCATAAAACAAAACAAAAACATAAGGTCTGTGATGAAACAAAGGCAAGTCAAATTGATGGGCAATGCCTAACAGTTCAGGGAGTCTGTAACCTACTTCAGGAGGTCTTGCAGAGGTTGAAGGCATCTATCCACTGCCTGCTCAGCTGCATCCTCCACCAAGTCACTCCTTTCTTGGCCTTTCACTCTAAGCAAACCTGGAGTGCCCACAGAACCAGAGCCCCCCCAACTCTGAGATAATATCCCTGGGAGGGCAGAGGCAGATGGTAAATGTTCCTTGACCTAGAAGGTAAGAAGCTGTGTTATCCCTGGGATACCTGGACCTGTGGAAAATGGGACAGAAAAAGAAAACAATGAAATTAATAAATAATAAATCAATAAATAAGAAAGATAGGGAGAGGAAGCGAGAGAGAGAACAAAAAAAGTGTAGACAAGGACTAATAAGGTGTTGTTGCAGTATGTTCTTGACAGTGCATATTAAGCATTTCTTTGGTAGGATTACATAATGAATTTATGCTAAAAAATTATATTCTTCAGTAATGCTGCCAAATATATACTGTTGACTCTGGAGAAAGGATTACTAGTTGTAATTAAAATATGTCTGAAGTTTTATGTGAAGCAAGTATAAGACATTTTTTTAGTGGGGTATTCAATTTGAACAGATAATTGACTGAAAATGTTTATGCTTCCATAATGGCATGAGTAATATAGAATTGCACCTTTAGTGAGTCTCTTTTATCTGCTGCCTGTTTGGCACCTATTGTAAGAGATTTCCTGCTTAGCTGTATAAGTAAGAAAGAAATAAAAGCATATTTGTTTACCTATGCCATGAGTGAGGCTATACATTGCTTTATTAATTTAAAACTTATATCATTAAGGAATAGTCTTCTTATCCTCTGACAACAAGACTCAAATAGAAAACAAATCTGGACGTGGATGAGGAGAGTCTGAACATGTGGGGGCCAAGTAGGCCAAACAACACCTAATTTTTAGGGTATTGCTACAACCACTTCATATGACATAACACAAAAGAAAAATGGGAGGACTCATCAGTCTTTGTTTATTGGGATTCATGCCGAATCACTGAAGGCAGTTTCAGCAAATGTAAAAAGACTGAGAGATCTTCAGTGAAAGAGCCTTCGGTGAACTTCTTTAGTAAAGTGGTTTTGCAGGGGGTGGCAGGCCCCCCTGAACCCCCACGTGGTGAACAACCTATACCCCCAAACATATATATATATATATATACTCTAACTCCTGGGTCACATAACAGTGGAGAAAAAGGCAAAATCCAGTGTTGCAGAATATAGTTTCATCAAACTTACTTCAGTCATTTTATGTTTGCCAAAACTACCATAGACAACTTGACATACTTCCCAGCTGAGGTCTCAGCCCCACAGCCCAGTGAGATTAGTGTCTAGAAGGTCCCCTGCATCCATCAAGTGACTGCATTGCAATAACTCAGCATCAACTCTCAATACAGCACTTGGTCACATTCACTAGGTCAATCACCAACATTATTATTAAGGGACATTATTTATGACACATTAATTATATGACCATAATAAAGCCACGCAGATAAATCACAGACAAGGATTGAAATGCTCAACTCTTCACTACATGCATAAATGTCTATTGTCATTATGTAGAATTTGAAAAAGTCAACAATTATATTTGTGGGGATCTTTTGGTTCTATAAAAATGTTAAATTAAATACTGTTATTTATACTATTTGTGAGTAATTATGATAGGGATGTACAACTAGAGCCATGCAATTGATAGTGTCATAACTCCTGCCAGTAGAACTTGCACTGTTGCTATTTCATCCACAGGAATGCACAAATTCTAATTACATAATAGTTCTGATGTCACACATAGCAATGATTGTTGATGTGGCACACCTCATCACAAAAGGTTTCTCATCCAGGAAAAAAAGAGGTCATTGTTCCCCTCTACTCGTCACTCATAAGACCCATTATAGAATACCCTTTTGGTATGTACCTCACAAGACAACTACAACAACTGGAAAGTCACAGAAATACCTCACAAAGAGGATTACTGGCCTCATACAGATGCCCTATGCAGACCGTCTAAAAAAACTACAGCTTTACTCCATCACATATCGCCTACTCAGAGGCAATCTCTGCCTAACATACAAAGCTATGTCAAACCCAGAGCTGTTGGACATGATCCACTTAAAGAAATCCCAATCCCTCTGAGCTACATGCTCTAGGGACCGACACCTTCTCACCACAATAAAGAGAACTTGCTGGAGGGATAGATTCCTGTCCCAGAGACTTCCCATACTATGGAACAAACTACCTATCTATATCAAAAAAGCTCCTCATTAGCACTCTTCAAGAAAAATCTTGATGATTGGATGGGAGATAGTAAATTCACTCTGGGGATCACTTCTATGGCTCTGCTTGACAGGGGCACAGGAAAATAATTTTCTTTGGTACCAAAAGCCAGGGTACCTTTTTGGCTAGGCTTATATAGGCCCTAGGACCAATAGCCTAGTACCGACCTATGAACCTATGAAAGAGCTACCTGATCTGATTAGTAGCATCACCTAAGAGAACACAATAAATCAATGGCTAAAACTTCACAACAATTTTTCCACCATATTCAAAAATACATATTTATTATATCATTGCATTCAATGTATACTGAAATACTGACAAGTAATAAACAGTCCTGATCCATGTCTGCTAGAAAAACACAGTCCTTCTAAATTAATCCTCACTTAAAGGAGTGTCATTATCATACCTCTCAACTGTCCAGATTTTTCACAGAATGTCCAGATTTCTGCTTCATATTTTAGGTCTGTTTCTCATAAAATTTGTGGTTTTCTGGATTTTTGTGGCAAATTGATGAGGACTGAATTCACTAAATAATGACAGGCATTTGAGTTTCAGACTTTATATCCCTCAGAAAATGAATGGTAACACAAAATCTTTTATTCTAGCAACTGTCTAAGTTTTTAACATCAATATTTAAATATTGCCTCTATATTTGGGTCTTTGTCCCCCCTTTATTTTTAGCTTTGTCCAGACTTTTTGTGCTAAGAGACTGACAGCTATGGTCATTACCCCTGTCCTTATTTGTTTTACTAGTAACCTTACAAATAACAATTGTTGGTTAAGCAGCAGAGTGGAGTTATGATACACAAAACTATCACAGCAATCAATGAATTTAGCATAAACAGCAAAAATGTCTTTACGTAATAGTGAAATTGTCTGATGTACAGTGACAACAGGCCATGTACCACTCAGTGTGTGCTGTGATGCCCCACCACTAGCAACAGTAATCAAGGAGCCTCAAGCATCACCACTAACACCAGAAGGGGACGTACATGGGGAGGATGACAAGTACACACACAGTATTTCCAGATGCAGCTCTCTACATCAAGTGCAATTTCCCTTAAGAGCACACAGAGACCACAGTCACTTTGCGGCTAGGTTCTTCCTCTTTCTCCAGATCCTCAATAAGACTCCCCACTGGCACAGCTATAGAGCTGAGATCTCAGCTGAGTGACCAAGCCAAAACCTCCAACACTGTCCCTGTCCAACCAGTGCTATCTGACCCTGCTGAAGTAGCTGACACACACACTCCTGGAGATTTGATTTACACACACACACACACACACACACACACACACACACACACACACACACACACACACACACCTTGGAAAGGCTGGCACAGGTTTACTAGCTATGACTCCTTTTGCCCAGACTATAAGGTAATTATCATTGCCACCAGCCACATTCTTATCAGCTCCTTTAAGGCCCTTAACAAAGGGTGTCCAATCTTACTGACTAATGTTACTATCAATACAAATGGTAGTTTGACCAAGAGCAAGGCTGTTAGGAGTGGCCCACAGTGTCACCAAATAAATATGCAAGTACTCTCAGAACTTAAATATGTCTCACAAATATCAGCCACAATGAAAGGTTTAACTATATTTAATAATAAAAAGAACAAGAAAATACTAAGTATATAATTACAGTTGCATCAGAGTTCAAAATCACAGGAAATATTTAAAACAATATTGCAGGACAGTCTCAAATAAATAAAGAAAAACATCTAAATTAATCTCAGCTATATTCCTGACTATATCTAAAAGAATTATACTGTTCCCTAGACTTACTTACAGAGCAAGCAAGGCAGATATGATGAGTGGATCCTGATGCTGTCACGTCAAAGTCAAAACAAAGAATACTCTGTCTCTCTCAGAGAGTTCTTAAATTAATATCTCAAATATTACTGCTGGGATGACATCATTTCTTGTCATTTGACTTCAGTTCCCAGGCTCAAAATCAACCATTGATGCAGCTGGTATCATTTAGCATCTACCTGCGAAAATACATACATCTCAGATCTTTTGGCTAATGGTGGAAGTCGTAAAATATGTTGAATGAAACTGAAAGATAACATCCTTTTATTACATGGTGATAAAGTAATTTAAATTTGCAGCTATTTTTCTGAAATTAACCTCCTGTGTTCCAGTTTCCATTTTTAAAATATATACATCTAAACAGTTACAATAGTGTATATACATTTCTGTTCTGATCCAGCAGGGTACACTGTGGTTACATTTTATTTTAGCTCAGTACTTTACAAAATATTTTTTTCAGTACACGTGTCTGTACAAGCCATCTTATATGACATACAGTTCTAATACATTTGTAACACAAGCATATGAATCATGCTGATATTCACAAATGACATATAATTATTTACAACATTTCAGAGAGCTGTGCTGGCAGTATCATCTTTTGTTATACTTCTATATAAATCATGTTAATATTCACAGATGACATATAATTATTTACAAAATTCCAGATAACTAGGCTGGCAGTATTTCCCTTTGTCACATGTGCCACAGGTAATATTACATGTATCAAGTTTACTCTATGTGATATTAAAGTAAAGTACCAATGTCTTAATGTCATGGTCCATAGCATGGACTAGATGCCACTTCTTTGACTGAACATTCATGTACTGTGTATGAACCTACGTCATGGGGTCCCCTGTTACTGTCATCAGCTGGCCACCATCACTGTCATTACTGGTTGAAGGAAAAGTAGAGAGTTGCATTGTCATCATGGGGCAGTGAAGTACCAAACAGATATATAATCGTGTTGTGCAAAATGCAGTACATGGTAAACATCCTACATGCAATAACCGGTCATACTAAAGGGCACTCTCTGACTCATCTAAGCAATAGAAATGGGCTTCAAGTGGACCAAACACTTGCTTGATGACAATCTATGTCTGGGAACAGGGGTGTGTTAAAATATTCCTCTGCAGTTCCACTAGGATCAGAGACTGGTGCCATCAACAATGGCATCACCTGTGTCACTCATCCCTTACTCCAAGGATGACAAGTAGGAGGTGTAGTTAGTTTAAGAAGCTTTATTACGTGAAAACACATCAGGATGGATAACAGCTTCAATAACTATAAAAAAACTGATTAACAAACAGAGCTTACACACAGACATGCTGGCAGTCTGTCCCTGCACATGCTCAGTAATCAATACACTTAGTACATGCCTACAGGCAGTTTCTTAAAGAGATATGTATACTGATCTAAATCCTTCCTCTTAAAGAAAAGAAAGCAGTTAGACATGCAACAAAATACACATTCAGAAAATAAACACAATGCTCAAAGGATTCATATAGTCATGTCCAAGTTGCTGTATATCTGGAAAATGATCTGGATACTTGGCTGGATCTTGTAATATAACCATCAGGACTGGACTTAATAACAGGGACAGGATTTGGTGAGCATCTCACACTGGGATTCGTCACAGGAATGGAAATTACCTCTGGAACTTCCTCAGGAACTGGAACTCCAGACAACTCACTCTGAGATAAAGAGTCTTTCTCACAGGCTAGGTGCTGTGGTATAGGCTTGGACACCAGTAACAAATACTTATGATTCCACATAAAAATTGCTCCTTGTGATTCCACAATGAACAATCTTGGCTCTGGGCAGATGTTCTTCATGACTCCAATCTGATCTAAACCTTTGGATGTTTGCATTCTTATCACCTTCTCCCTCTCGTAAGGGATTGAGTAGTTTTCTCGTCTTATTGTAGTAGGACGTCTGGGTTAGGCACATTGTCAACAGACTGCTTTCACTAACCTGTTGTTCTTGACACATGGAACCAACAACTGACAACTGCTGGGTAATGTGGTTCTTTTTTTGTCTCAACAGAAGTCTCTGAGCAGGTGAACCAAGATGTTTATCATGAGGAATAGTTCTGAGATTCAAGAGATTCAGGAAAATGTCACTATTGTCTCATTTTGATTTCTCTAGTAACTGTTTTGTGCTTTGAACTGTGCATTCTGCCAAACCATTTGACTGAGGATACTCTGGGTTACTCGTGACATGAGTAAAGTTCCACTCTTCAGCAAAACTTTTGAACTGTTGGCTTGTAAACTGCTTGCCATTGTCAGAAATAACTTTGTGTGGAAATCCATGCACTACAAAATGATGCCTAATGACAGTACTGGATGCTAGATTGGGAAATGGGTCAATCTCAAACCAAATGGAGTAAGAGTCTACTAACACCAAGTAATGCTGACCATTCCACTCGAAAACGTCGGTGGCTACTGTCGACCAAGGTAGCTCCAGGATCTGGTTAAGCTGAAGTGGTTCTTTCTGTTGATGTGGCTTTGTACTATTACATACTGAATAAGATAAAAGTGCTCTCTCAATGTCTTCTAACATAGAAGGCCAAAATACTAGGTCTCTTGCCCTTCTTTTGGTAGAGTCTGGTTGCAAGGACTTGGAAACAATAACTTTAGGACCATAAGGATACTATTGTCTAACAAAATCTCATCTCTGTATGGAAAATAAGGTTGCACTTCTGGAGGTAAACCAGATTGCTTTGGCAGCAATCCTTCTTTAAGAAAATGGTTGAATTTTTGTAAAACTGGATCTGATGCTGTGTGATCTCTCAACTCATCAAGATGTGTGGAAGAAGCATTTCTCATTTCCATGACTTCAAAATCAAATTGCTCATTCTCATACTGTTTTGTGGTACTTCTGAGTGATCTGGATAATCAGCAAGATAAAGAAGTTTGCCTTTTTTATAGACAAGATTGAAATGGTACTTCTGCAATCTCAACATCATGCATTGTAATCTGGCTTGAGCTGTGTGCACAGGCTTTCTCAAAATAGTGACTAAAGGTTGATGATCTGTTTCAGTCTGGATACGACTACCATATACATAATCATGGAACTTGGAACATGCAAACACAATTGCCAAAAGCTCTTTCTCTATCTGAGCATACTGCATTTCAGCTTGGGTGAGAGTTCTGGATGCATAAGCAACAAGTTGACCCTCTTGTAGAATGACTACACCAAGACCAAATTTCGAAGCATTACATGAAAGAGAAACTGGCTTGTGTATGTCATAGTATCTGAGAGTAGGTGGACTGGCAATTTTCTTTCAGGACATCAAATGCTCTCTGGTGCTGTTCTAACCAAGACCAAGATGCATCTTTATGTGTTAGCTCTCTGAGTGGTGCAGATTATTTGACTCAAGTCTGGAGTGAACTTGCCTAGATAGTTAAGCATGCCAAGAAAACATTGCAGGGCTTGAACATTGTCTGGAGCTGGCATCTCAAGAATGGCTCTTTGTTTAGAAGGGTCTGGTTGTAAGCCTGAACTGGTGAATAAATGACCAACATAAATGACTTCTCGTAGCCTGAATTTTCATTTCTGTGAATTGAGCTTAAGATTCACTTGACGTGCCCTTTACAGAACTTTTCTGAGGTTTCTGTCATGCTTAGCTTCACCATTACCTCCTACTAGTATGCCGTCTACTACAATAGCACAAGTATACCCAGAAAAAATTTGCTCTACTACACATTAAAGACTTCACTTGCAAAAGCTGTACCAAATGACATTCTAAAAAATCTGTACCTTCCAAACAGAGTACTGAAAGTAGTGAGCAAAGAGGATTTATTGTTAAGCTGAATTTGCCAAAGTTAACTCTCTGCATCTAAGAAAGAAAAAATAGAGGCAATTGGAATCAAGGCTGTGACTTCTTCAACTGTGCGCATTGGATGAATGGGTCCTTTTAGTGCCTTGTAAAAGTCTTGTGGGTCAATACATATTCTGATGTTGTCTGAGCTTTTCTTATGAGCTACCACCATGGAAGATACCCACTCTGTCAGTTCATCAGTTGGACAAATCACACCATGTTGCACCATTCTGTCTAGTTCGACTTTGACTCTAGTCTGCATAGCTGTTGGAACTTTTCTGGCTGGCCTGACAACTGGACTGACATCTAGGTCTAACTTCATGGAGTACACAACTGGAAGCTTGCACAATTTGTCTTTGAAAAGATCAGCATAGACAGAAAAAATAGACTGGGCAAAATTATAGTGGTCTTTTAAGCTAACATGGTGAACTTCTTTGTTAAATGAAAGCAGTCCCATTTTTAAAGAGCCTCTGTGGCCTAATAATGACTGGACGTGCCTCATGACCACATAAAATAACAAGTCATAGCATCTACCCGCAGAGTATCTTGAAAGCACTACTAAGCCTTTGGTTTGAATTTCCTCATGGCCATATGCAACAAGCTTCACACACTTTGCCAAATTAAGCCTTTCATCACCACTTACTCTAGCAAAGGTTTCTGTAAACATAACATTGCACTTTGAGCCAGTATCAACTTTGAGTTCTATGGGTTTGCCATTTATCCGAACAGTACAAAATACTTCATTCTTGGCCCATAAATTAACTGCACTGACTGTCTCCCTAAATACTGACACACCATCAACATAAAAAGTAGGAAATGCCACATTACTGCTGTCTAATTGATCAGCACGTTTCTTAAAATAATCCCTTTTTGTAAAAGAATGTGGGCATTTTGATTTACAAAACCTTTTGAAATGATTTAATTTATCACAGTTGTGGCAATGTTGACCAAAAGCTAAGCATTCCTCTCTTTTAGATTCATGGTTACCACCACAGTTATGACAGTTAGCAATGAAATTAAGTTAGGGCCCATGCTTTGAGTTTGCTGACTCACTCTTATGCTTCACTGAGGCTGTGTGAACTCTGGAACTTGCTAGAAAGCTCTGAGGTTTACTAGTGGGTGTGGCAGATGGTACAGTTGCTGTCATATCCCTGGACCTGTTTCTTTTAATATCATGCTGCATACTATCAACATGAACTTTACTGCAATAACTTCTAAAGCTATTCTCATTTGTAAGCATATCTGTGTGCTTTTCTGTAAACTATTATCTGACAAATCGCAATGGCTTTATTCAAAGTTAAATCACTGTCATGAAGTAAAATCTTTCTCACACCATCATCTTTAATACCAAACACAAGTCTGTCCTTTATCACCTCATCTCTTAAATCAGCAAATCTGCATGTTTTAGCTTTATTTCTTAGGCCAGTTATATATGCAGCAAAAGTTTCACCTGGTTTTTGATCCCTTGTGTAAAATAAGTGGCTCTGCATTGTAATATTGGTCTGGGGGTTACACATTTATCTAAATTTACATTTTAAGCAGTCTAGGTCCTCCCTTGACTCAGCCTGCACAACAATATGATGTTTTTTTCCCCTCTCCAGCATAAATAGCAGGTGCATATTCAAAAGAATGTTCCCTTTCAGTGCCTTCTGACCCAGCTAAATTAAGTAGAATAAATGCTTTTGTACGGTCATCTTTCTCAGAAAATGCAGCCTGTATGAAAATGTTTTACTCTTGCTCAAACACTCTCCATTTCTCAGCAGTGTTATTGTCAAACACTAGTGGACCTGGTTTTCAAAAACATTTAGCCATGCCAGCAAAGTATGTGTTTAGGCAAACACTAAAATATGACCCTTGTAATTATGTACAAATAAGTTGCCTCTCTACAGCTTGCAGTGACACACAAATGCACAATAAACTCTATAAAATATTGTACTTTGTGAAATATGCTCTGAAATGGCTGTATTTTGCAAAATAACTTTACTGTAACACTGCACAAACATGCAAGTACTTTATACAGTTCTGAAAACTTGGATATCTTTGGTTAATATGAAAAATACGTGTTTTACAAAATGTGGTAGTTTCCCCTTATTTTATTCATTCTATTTGTTTTATGCAATTCAGACCTTATTTCAAACATTTTTTGTAGTAATTTGAATAATTCTAGCAATATCGGACATTTCAACGTATTTTAATATCATTTACAGCAGTCTGCATGCATTGCTTCATATTTTGCAAATAATAAATCAATAAATCAAAAATAACTGCAGCTAAATGCCTCTTGAAGTCAAAGTAGAGAAACTGGAGTTCTTTCTGGCCACTAGATATGCCACTTCTGACACCATGTCACTCCTCCCTTACTCCAAGGATGACAAGCATTCGGGCTAGTTCATTTAAGAAGCTTTATCACATGAAAGCACATCAGGATGGATAGCAGCTTCAGTAACTATAAATTAACTGATTAACAAACAGAGCTTACACACAGACATCCTTACACTACAACATCTTAACACAAAATACCAAACTCAAGTCTGTCAGCTGAAAAAGGACCTGTGTCCAGTCGAACTTTCCCGGTTAACAAAAGTAAAATCAATAAATAAATAAATGGCACTCTATCTCTGCACATTCTCAGTAATCAATACACTTATTACATGCCCACAGGAGTTTTCTTAAAGAGATATGTACACTGATCTACAACCTGCAAAAGAAAAAAGCAGGAGACACAGTAAAAGAAGGGAACTTTACTTATAGGAAAGACATTTAACAAATTATACCTACAGAAATTAATATAACAGAAAATATTTGCATTTACCAAAAGGATGACCTTAAGGTATTCTACAATGCAGGAAGAGGTGGTAATGTGAGCTTGTGTGTCAGACAGGAGAATTGTGGGCACTACCAGAATACTAGGCCTGCAATTTGGTAATGTAGCCCCAGGCCACACAAACTGTCCTGAAACTGATGGAATGGTAGCTCTTTTTGTTCTGGTATTTCTCCCTCCATGGCCCAGATGAAACCCTAATGGTAATTGTAGTGCAATCTATTGCACCAAACACCTATGGAAAATGTGTCATCCTGTGGAAGACACTCATAGCTTTGGTTCAGTACTAAAGTGACACTGACAGATAGCTATACTGATCTACACATTCCAAGTTAACATCAAGGGACTGCTGAAGTGTCCTCGAGGCAGAAGATTGTGAGATACCCAGTGTGTCTCCAGTTTGTCTCTGGAAGGTCTCTGTGGCAAGTTTAGTGAGAGCTATACATTCCCTATTGTTCACAGGTATAGGAAAACCATGTATATCCCCAGTCCTCATCTGTGGGCCATACAAACTCACTAAAGCCCTTACAATACCCCTGTCTGCTCTAAATCTGTCAAGATACCTGCAGTTTCAATGTAGCTGAGACAAGCAGCTCAGAATGAAAAATAGCCAGGCTGGCAGCTAAAGCAAGCATCTTCACCAGTTGCAAAGTAGACAAAAAGGTATAACTTTACATTTTATAAAGTATGAGCAAACAGCTCAGACACACATAAAAAGTGACTGAGTCACAAACAGGCAAGAATCCACTTAAATTAAGTATGGTGCAGAAATGTTAAGACATTCCTCATTTATATCTCATTATAGTGTCATTAGCATAGGTTCTTCTTATGCTGTCTGAAATTGTTGAGCTTAAGTGTGGCAGCCTCTGTGAATCGAGCCAAAGCTGTGCTTAGGTTCCGCCAGCACGAACTTCTTCTATGAATACCACATTATGTGTATGTCAACAAACAATAACAAAACTGGTAATCTCATAAATATTTATCAACACATTAAAAACGTCATTCAAAAAACATGCAAACAATGCAACTGGGCTAAATTCTACAACTCCCCCACTAATGTTTCGAAGCTTTACTTTCAAAAACATTTTACAATTAGTAACTTCATTTAATCTATGAGGTTTATATGGATCCAATAAAATTTGCCACTAGTATTCTTTTAATTAGAAAATCTGCTAATTTCCCCTCCCCTCAATCTCTTAACGCATGATCAACAACATGAAATGCAAACTTCTTGTGCATAGTGCAGGCTATCATATGTCTATGTAAAGCATCCACTTTATTTTTAGTGTTGATTTTATACAAATGTTCAAAAAACAGTTACCAAGTCTACTTTTGGTTTTACCTACCTTGGTGAAATACAGTGGACTATAATACCAAATATTTCATTCAGGATATATGGAAGAAATAACATCTACCAGAAGTAAATTTGCAATACTTGCATCATCTGCAATGAAATATATTTGCTGCTTTTTGTATAAAATTCTCATCAGAAGTTAGTAACTCACTACTGTCCCTGACGCTTCCAAAAATACTTTTAAGATAGTGTTCCTATGGTTGCTAAACCCATGGAAAGCAACAAGGGATCATTTCACATTATTACTAACTATAATATTCTGATTTAGCTAGATAATATTTTTAATATTTTCTGAACCTGAGTTGCATTCAGTGATCATAGCCATTTCAAAGGCTTGGACAGTCTCTTCTGGTGTGAACATAACAGGTTCCCCCAGTCTACTACAAGGGGCAAGTGTGGTATTTCTAAAACCAATAATTTCTTCCAATTCTTTGTTTACTACTTGCTCTGCATAGTCCCTAGCTTGAAACTTTATACCAAGGTCCTTAACATCAGGGGAAGACCAGCTTATCTTCTACAAATTTTGAAACCTGGATAAGCTACCCCTTAACTGTGTTAACTTTTATGTCTTAAGGATGCATACTGGTGTAATGCAATGCAATATTAGTACCCTATTTTTAAAAAAATGGTGAATTAAAATTTACCATAGCAAGATTTTTCACTTTATTTTGAGTGATTCTCAATCTTATGTACTATCAGGATATAGAAGCCTGTACCAGGCATGCTGTTTTGCCTGTATAAATCTACATGGGTTTTATATCAAAAGATGGTCCTGCCAAGCTCCACCTTCATCCTGGTCAGTGCTGGTCACTGCTGTCTCATTTGTCTTCAGGCTAAGGTGTATGTAGTGCTAATGGCTGTGATGCTACCAGTTGTCAGGTCAAAGTTTGGACAGCTTGCGTCCTGATAATCATCTTTTGTAGCATGGTATACACTACAAAGGTCTTGCTTACCTTGTCGAATGAGTAATGCAGTTCCACTTCCATGATGTCAGAACATCTGAAATGTGCCTTGAGCAGCTACAATATACTTTCAATGATGTACAATGATGTCCATAGAAAGTGCACCGGGTTATCACTGTATGAGCCCACAACATCAGATTTTACTTCAAAGTCCACTGTAAAAATGGGAAATTGATCATTTATGATTAGATAAATTTGCTGTCAGAGAACACAGTCACCTAGTAATCTTGATGTCACCATGCCAGGAAGCAGTTTAGGCTGCGAATCCTGTACTCTGGTCCTACTTGGAGGGAAAGGTTGTATGCCTTCCATGTGAACGGCAGCACACTAAATGAGCTATACTGACTGTAACAGTCTATGACAGTGCTAGTTGGTAGAGGTATACCAATATATCTAGAAAAAAAATACATAAATCAGTCTCATTTGAAGTAGAGATCAGACCTCTCACCCCCACAGGAGCAAAAAAACTGAAAAATTACAGCCTACTAGGCAATGGTACAAAATGTTTCAACCCCCAACACCCTGCTAACACAACCAACAATGACTCCTATGCAGAAGAGTACACACACACCCATTACAGCCACTTAAACAAATGTATTGACTCAGCTGTATCTGACAGGCCTAAAACCAGGTCTTCCTGAATAAACAAGCCATTCTGGTAGACTGTTGGTATAAATACGTTATATAACAAAAAAAAGAAACTGAATCTGAGAACAAGAGGGAGCTTGCTCAATAGGGGAAGAATACCCTCCACAGCTTGGACAAGCAAATCAGATATCTTGTAAAGTCCTCTAAGGCTAGTTATAAGACTAAATTAGCACTCATAGCTAAAGACAACTATAAGGCATTCTTTAGTTATAGCCAAAACTTAAAAGATTCCCAGCTGTGTGCTGAACTTATAGTGGACAGTACCACTCAAAATGAACCTAAGGAAATTGCCAAGCTGCTAGCTGACAGATTTGGCAATAACTTCACCCCCCTATTCCCCCCAGCCATAGCCCAAAGCATTTTTGACACCAGTACTCTACCGACCATCTCCAAAGAAGAGGTCATACAAGCACTGTCCAAGGCCAAAAACATGGCCTCTATGGGACCAGATAACATCCCAGGTTTCTTACTAAACAATCTAAAACATGACCTAGCAGTACCACTTGGTAACCTCTTTAAACATAGCCTGAACACTGGTTTTGTTCTGGCAGAGTGGAGAAAAGCAACAGTAATCCCCTTAAACAAAGGGGGTCCATCAACCGACCCTGGAAGCTATCAACCCATAAGCCTAACCAGGCCTATCTGCAAGGTCATAGAAAAAAGCATTATGGACCTTATCAACAAGGACAAAGATGACCTTCAGACTCCTGACCCAATTTTAATGAAGACTAAATCATACTTATTAAACCTGGTGGACCTCTTTGAGAATGTCACCAAAGCCTGGATGAGAGCAAAGTAGTACATAGGTTCATTTTAAGTCTCCGCCCTTGTAGTTCTGAGGATCTAGATTTTTGTCGGGTCAGATACATTCTTAAAGAAGGCCTTAGCTCTATCTTGTAGTGAAGTGCCACCTATCTTGATTTAGCTAAGGCTTTGGACACACTTTCCCACTCAGGGATTATTGAGAAACTCTCCCAGCTGGGGATTAACCCATATGTCACTAGATGGGTAGCCAAGTGGCTCACCGACAGAACACACACTGTCAAAGTTGGGGAGTCCACTCCCACCAGTAGGCAAGCTACAAGTGCGATACCACAAGGACCTGTGCTGAGTCATCTACTGTTTGGAATCTATTTCTTTGAGGTCTAGGCAAAAGTAGGTGGCCTGTGGCTTACCAAATGTGCAGATAACTGCAAATTGGGTGCAATCATTGATTCTCCCAGCAATGTAAACATATTACAGATGGGGCTGACTCAGACAAATGATTGGTGCCAAAGTCATGGACTAAAACTACATGCAAAAAAAAATTGCCTCATTATTCCCTTTGGCAAATAAGTACTCCCTGCTAATAATGATATAGATAGCACCCCCTCTAAGCTCAAACTCAGTGGTGTGAGACTTGTTAACATAGGTTGACAGCAATCTAAACTTTGATCATCATGTGTCTATAGTGGTAAGGAAAGCCTTCTACATTGCGTATCTCATAAAAAAGGGCATTGTATCCAAGACTAAGGAGGTTACTACTCCACTCCTGCACTCAACCCTTATAAGACCACTAATTGAGTACAATATTATCTTCTGTATGTATCTCACCAGACACCTGTAGCAAGTGGATAGATCACAGAGGTTTCTAACCAAGGGAATCCAGGGCCTCCAAAACGTGACTTACATGAAAATACTGAAAGCCCTATCACTGTACTTTTATTATACAGGCTGCTGAGAGGTGACCTGTGCCTGGCCTACAGAGCAGTCTCTGCCGTAATTGAAATGCTACACATCCGCAAATCAAATGGGACAAGAGTCACTTGTTCCAGAGATCTCAACCTAACCTGTGACATAAACAGAACATGCTGGAGAGACAGATATATCTCCCAGCAATTGCCACTTCTCTGAAATAAGCTCCCACTACATATGAAGCAGAGCTCCTCAGTGACCTTATTCAAGTACAACCTTGACAACTGGATGGATGGGTCACCCAAGGGGTTGCACCTATGTCCCATGTGCACAGGGGCAGTCAGTGCTGATCACAAAATTTCTCAGCTAACAATGACCATCTAACTATGGTCAATTAGGATACATATGTTATTACATGGCTAGACTTATAAAGGCTCTAGGGCCATTAGCCTAGTAACCTCCTACGGACGTCCTTTGAGCCTATAGCTGTTGTTACTGTAATGACAACAGACATCTTCCAAAGACTCAAAGGGATGCAACAGATACAGTTGAAGTATCTGATAGCCAAATCCTACAGTGTGTTATGAATTGCCTGATACCACAGGCAAACCTAAAGGTACACAGGAGTAAGTAAACCACCATAATGCAAGGTGCTAAATCAGTATGCCAGCTACCAAGCATTATTGGTGCATTGGATGACAAACATATAGTTAAATGGAAAATGGACACAGAAAATGTACCCATGTACCTCAGTATGCATGACTTTGGTAACTTCTAACAGTGTGTGACCAGAAGGGCCATATCCAGAATATGTCAGATCACAACCCATGGGGGTGGGGGTGCAGTCCCGATATTAGCATCTTGTATTCCAGTGCAATCTGTAGTGAATTTGAGGCCTGACACATAACACATTCTTAGGTGATCTGCTGCAGTCATAAAAAATGATTGTTTTTTCTTTCAAGTACTGTCATTTTTCAGTAGATCTATGTATTACTGTTTTAGCTCTTCACTCGATAACTAACTTACACTGTTAAACATTTACAAACCCTTGCATGTTTAACCAACATCCTTTTCTAGTGCCAGATGCCCTTCTTGGTATAAAAAGAAACACCATTCTACAATTTCTATGAAAACTTTAATATTTTTATTATAACTTATAAATCTATTTATTCTATGTTTTGACAGTTTAAATTGACTTATGTCTGCTCATTTTCAAGTATTGCTTTTCATAGCAATATTTATTAACCTGCTTGAATGTTAACTTTGACTTATTTTACATGTAACAAAAGCATATGTTTTATCCAGCCTGACCAGGCACAAATTCCATCACTTGCATCCACTGTAACTTAGGCTCACATGTAGAGAAGGCTTATTAGACCATGTTATCTAGGCTCACCATAGCTTCTTAATGAGATGAAAATTGTCAATTCTAACTGCAGTATTTTGGCTTTAATTGCTCTTTATTTTACCTGCTCATGTCCCAAGAGCATTATTAGGATTTTTTTTCATGTCTGCAAAAGAAACTGGCAAAATATATTAAACCATCAGAATACTCCTTAATTTTGTCCACAGTCAAGAAAAGAATATGCAGAGTTGTACTTTTTTAGTGTTGCTTGAAGTCATATACTGCTTATTTGACTACAAGGATTATTTTTTTTTAGATTTTGTATGTTTTCATGGCTCAGACATTGAGCATATTTAATCGTGTTGTGCTTACAGGAATAATTTATTATAATAAATTTTGTATGATCTACAAAACCTGAACTTGCACTACATCTGTAAAAAGTGGAATATGTTGCTCAGTGTATCTATTAAACTCTTGCTTAAAGTCTGCCTCTTTCTTACAGCTGATGGCAGCATACCTCTCAACTGTCCAGAATTTTGCAGAACGTCCAGAGTTTTGCCTCATATTTTTGGCCTGTCATACAATTTTTGGTGTGCTGGCAAACCCCTGAGGACTGATATCATTAACTAATAGCAGGCATTTAAGTTTTAGACATCATGTAATTCTGCAAATGTATGCCAATGCAAGAACTGTTATTCTAACAACTTTCTACGTATATAAGACCAATTCTTAAAGTCTGTCCCTGAATTTGAGGGTTTGTCCCCCATCCCATTAGTTTTGGTTTGGTCATGAAATTCTTGTGATGAGAGGTTAAAAGGTACGGATGGCAGACAAAAATCCTAGTTGGTGTGCTAAGTTCATGATTAGTTTGGTACTCCTACAGCAGTTGCAGTCTCTCATTTGCAGTACCCTAGGTCCATTAGACAACTTAGCACATGCTTTTCAGTTGCTTTTTGTAGCTCAATGAAGACTCGGTTGTTTCATTCAACATTCTATTTACATTCTGTTTCTTTTTCAGCCTTTCTCTATCTGTTTTATACCCTGTAGAATGTTTCTAGGGATTCCTTTTCCAACACCTATTTTTGTAGGTTTTTTTTTTTGCTGATTCACAATCCTCTCTATGAATAAGTCATTTCAGAGATACAGGGAATCATTAGCCCCTGCAGGCTTTCGATTTTAGCCCCTCATGCTTCTTTGTTTTATTCGGGTTGAACCTTCTCTTTTTCTAATATGATCTTGTTCACTCACATCATGTCCTATTTTCTTTTCTCTTTTCTTCTGTAGACTGAAACTTCCAGCTTTTGTATTCCCGCATAATATCACTTCCCTTACATCCTTCTAGTGAAATTTTATGTAATACGTCCCAACAGCCTGACATTCCTTTCCTGATATGGCCTCCATAGCTGCTCACAGTTCTCTGTTGTAATAGAATTATGACCTCTTACCCTCATTTGTATGTCTTCTTGGATTACAAAAAAAAAAACAAACAAAAAAAAGATGGATTCAGCCATGCCTGGAATATAAAATCACACCCTTTATTGTGTCTTTGTTTAGTGCTTTCATACTAATTAATTTAACGGACTTCATCAAGTGACAAAATATTCAAACCAAAATATCTAAAAGCAATTGCATCTTTGTGTCACTGATCACATGCCCCAATCAAGCCAATACCAGTCTCATAACTTACACTGCCATCCACAGAATAAGGCGATGAGCTACAGCTCTGTTTTATTCATCTGTGCAATCCAAGGAATCTGTTGCATTCTGCTAACCATAAGTATAATTTTAAACTGTATTTTGCACTTTTAAACTGTATTCTTGCTGTATTGCTGATTAATAAAACTATTCTTGCTGATTTGTTGCACTTTTTGTCTGCTGTAATATAGACTAGATTCAGACCTGCTAAATCTGGTTCTGTTTGTTAAATTGAGCACTAAACCAGGCTATCTTTTGTTGGAGAGGGCCCCCACCTGCACCCTTGTGGCAGGAGACTTCAGTTAGGACTCACCTGATTGAAGGTTTCTTACACTGGGCTCGGTTTTGAGCATTTTTATTGATTAAATTGTTTAATTCACTTTTCAATGTTCCTACATAATTCCCACATTTACAAAGGTTTCCGCTTGTTTTAACACAGCTCCACAGACCAGTCACTGCTCTGCTGTATTAATATGTTGAAGCATAGCACACCTCCGTGCACCACTGAGCACTACCATGCAGTGGGGGTAACCATTGGTAGTAATGGATGCAAAAACTTTAGTAGATAAATTTTCCCTTAGTAGTTGCCTGTGATCTGGCCGAGAACGCCTTAAATTATGCTTAGCTATTCAGAGATCCTTTATAGAACACCCCATTAATATAGACCCTGTTTAGAGCATCCAGTTATACCACACCCCTCCCTTTTCTCTCCTCACTGTGAAAACAGGATTTCACTTAGCATTATGGATGGTCAGTTTCCCTCCATTTCTCCTACCAGCCTTATTGACATGGGTATGCTGAGGCAGTGTAGCAACTGCCTCATGTACACTGACACCCCTCAACTCTTAAATCACCCAAGTACAATTTATGAGAGATGCCGCTACACTAAGAATATGGAAGACTTGCTCTCTCATGCACAGAACAGAAACGCTAAACAGGTTGTCAGCTCATATACTACCCCTCCTATGCAAACCATGCACTCAACACATAGACCATCATACATGGAGGTACTCACCAGAAACCTACCTAAACACCAGAGACCTTCCAAACACAAAAATGCTACACATAATACAGCACCTACAGAACTCAACACACATAAAAATACAAGCACCAGTGTCTCACCAAATAAGTCCCTAAGGCAATGCACATCTAAACCATATTTTTTAGTCATAGGTGGCTCCATTGTGAGAAACACAGATGTCCCACTCACCAGGCTGGACAAGGAGAAGGGTACAGTCAGCTGTCTATGGGGTGCCAGGACCTATCAGACATGCACTCAAGTCTCTCAACAACAAGTACCATTATGCCTCCATCATGGTTCATGTTGGTGTGAATGACTTGAGGCATACCTCACTGGACTATATGAAGAGAGGCAAGATTGAGCTCTATGAATGTGTGTATGCCCCTAGCCTTAAGCAGCATTCTACCCTAACATAGGGTGATACCACAATATAAACAAAAAAAGATTGACTTCAACAATTGGCTTACTTTCTAGTGTCATTCTAAGGGGATCCAGTACCGGACAACCTGGGATGACATAGTTGATAGACCACACTGCTTTACCAGAGATGGTCTTCACCTGTCACCTCTAGGCTTTCAGTTACTGGCTAAGACATTTGCCTCCCCCATGGTGCCTTTTTTAGGCAAGGTCTCAAGAACAAAATTTCCAAAATGAAAATATCTCTCACAAATAAATTAAAGGTTATGCAGCTAAATGTAGGAGTGTAAATCAGAAACTGCACTCTCTGATAGCACTCCTCTCCCTGAAGGATGTTGTCATCTGTACAGTCACAGAACCATGGTTCAGGGCCACAGACAATACCCTGGCCTCGCAAGGCTGCAATGCCTTCCACACTTTCAGACCACAAAATGAACATGTGAGAGCTAAAGGAGTAGGAGTATCTATCTTCATCAAAGATAAATACACCTCTAGACTGGTTAGACAGGAAAACATGGAGTTACTCCAAGTTAATCTAACTGTGGGTAAGACCCCCCCTTCATGTCATCGTTAGCTATAGGTCCCCTTCAATGAATCATGATACCCACACTGCTTATTTGGACCTACTTGAGTCAATCAAATTACAACCAAACACTCTAGTCATGGACGATTTTAACTATCCCTCCACTGACTGGGAAACGTATATGAGTACCAACATGCTCACACAAAGGTTCCTGGACTTTGTTAACACTAATGCCCTGGAACAAATAGTATGCAACCCCACAAGGGGCTCAAATATTCTTGACCTGGTCCTCACAAACATGGGTGACCATTACAACATAAATATAGGACCGTCACTGGTTAAATCTAATAACAAATATGTCACATTTGAAATAGCTATAACACCTAAACCCCTCTTAAGTGAAATCAGGCTAAAAAATTCACCAAAGCTAATTATACCCTCCTAAGGGATGGCATAAATAATTTCCTAGCTCCTGTTCCTACAGATGGCATTAACAACTATACAAAGTATACACAAATGCCCTGTACAAACACTTACACAACTGTAATTATGCAACTGTACCTGATAAGATCTAAACAGCCATGGTGGTACAGCGGTTGCTTTGTTGCCTCACAGCAAGAGGTTCACCCATTCGATTCTCAGCTAGTGTGCGGGGAGTGGCTTCTGTGTGGAGTCTGCATGTCCTCCCCGTGGTCGATTGGCCTCCGAAAGACATGTGTGAATTGGCGTGCCTTCGCTGAAGGTTGGGCATCGGGCTGGCAACTCGGCACCATAAAAAAATCTACTGCCGATCATTAGTGGACCAGAGTTCCGCTGTGGCGACCCCTTACCAGAAAAAGCCAAAAAGACAAACAACAGAACACACTCCTCTGCTTGAACAAACAAATAAGACAACTTGTAAAATCCTCTATGGGCAACTTCAAAAAAATTAGCAGCCATAACTAAGTACAACAATAAGGCACTCTTCATATATATCCATAACCTAAAAGATAGGATCCAGACATGTGCTGAACTAGCTGTGGATGGCATCACACACACTAATCCTGCGAAAATAGTTAACTTTTTAGCCAACAGGTTTGGTGAAAATTCCCCCCCCTTGCCCCTCCAAACATTCCACAAAGCATTCCCTCTACATCTTCCCCACCTTGCATCTTCAAAGAGTAAGTCATTATTGATATGGTATCCCAGGTTCCATTTTAAATAGTCTAAAATATGAGTTAGCAACATTAGGTACTCTCTTCATCCACAGACTGGTTTTGTCCCTGCTGAACTGAAAACAGCAACTGTCATCCACTTCATAAACGGAGTACAGCAATAGACCCTGGGAAATACAGATCTATAAGCTTAACCAGCTTTATCTGTAAGGCCATGGAATGAATCATTATGAATCTTATAAAAAAGGATTTAGGTGATCTCCAAACCAATGATTCAACACAATTTGGTTTTGTCAAAGGCAGGTCATACCTATTAAACCTGGTGGAATTCTTTGAAAACATCAACAAAACCATAGATAAAACCAAATCTGTGCATACAGCCTACTTTGACTTAGCCAAGGCCTTTGACACATTTCCACTTTCAGACATCATTGATAAACTCTCCCAGTTGAATATCAGCTGTTATATTATCAGGTGGGTTGCTAACTGGCTTACCTACAGAGCACACTCAGTCACAGTTGGGGACTTTACCTCAACCAGCAGACCTGTCACCAGTGGGGTTCCACATGGTTCAGTGCTGGTCCCCCTATTTGGAATATACTTCTCAGATGTTCAGGCCAAAACAGAGAGGCTGTGGCTGACTAAGTTTGCTAACGACTGCAAATTAGGTGCAATCATTGAATCCCCAAATGATGTCAATATACTTCAACAGGGACTTACACAAACCAGTGACTAGTGCCAAACCCATGGACTCAAACTCAATGCAAAAATATGCATTATCATCCCATTGGTAAAAATGATATCCCTGCATACTATCTTATAAATAATAATGCCCTAAGTAACAACTCAGTAGTAAGAGACTTGGGAAAGCAAGTTGACTGTAGCCTAAACTTTGACCACCATGTGTCTGCTGTGGTATGGATGGCATTCTACATCCAGCACCTCATTAGCAAAGGCATTGCTTCAAGAGTGAAGGAGGTCATAACATCTCTGTACTCGACACTCATCGAGCCAATAATTAAGTACAATACTCCCTTTGATATGGACCTTAACAGGCCCCTGCAGCAACTTGTGAGACCTCGAGATATTTCTAACCAACAAAATTCAGGGTCTCGAGTGCATGTTATACAGTGACAGATTGAAGTGACTGTACTCAGTAGCATGCAGACTAGTTAGAGGGGACTTGTGCCTGATCTGCAGAGCAATCTCGGATCTAAACCTAATGGAAATGCTGCACATCCGCAAGTCAAATGGGAAAAGGGATACTCTCTCCAGGGACCTTAATCTGGCCTGCAACATAAAAACGACCTCCTGGAGAGACAGATATGTCCCTCAGAGGTTGCCACTTCTCTGGAATGGGCTATCAATTCACATCAAACAAAACCCCTCTATGACCATGTTTAAGTGTAGCCTGGATGACTGGATGAGAAATCGTAAATTCCTGCCAGGGATTTTAATCTATGACCCTACTAGATATGGACAGTCATTGCTAACTAAGATCTTGAGTTTTGGCAAAATCCTTTATATTGGGTTTCTCTAGTATTATATTGGGTGCACAGGGTTAGGCTTATAAAGATCATCAAGTCAATACCCCAGGAACCTCCTATGAACCTATGAACTCATGAACCTTTTAAAGGTGTATCAAAAATGCACAATATAAAATAACTATCCCTAACATAAAATCAACTTATAATAAATAAACATATAAACACATTGTACATATTTTATCCAATAGTTGACCCAATTTGCCAATATATAATTCACATTAAAACTTCACAGTTTCATAGATCGTATTTTGAGTACACTCAAAATTTAACTAAAATAATTTAAATCCGAATTCTTGGTTCCACTTTAGAAAATTATTCCCTGCTACCATTGCCTTATCATTCTGTACTTAGTGATTCAGTACAGGTGAAATTAGCATCCACGCTGCTACCAACAGTTCACTTTCCCAACTATTTTTTCACACCGGGTTAAGTTCACTAATTTATATGCTCTCAACTTTAGCTACCTCCTTACTGCCCTATCCACCTCCCTGACTGTAGCACACATGCCAGTGAGAACTGTGACCACTGATACATCTGAACCAAATTCATAGGACTGTGCAGAACTCAGGACTGACTCCTGTAGTATTATATTGTCACTTTTCTTATTGATGACACCATGCATGTGGCCACAAACTTCTGACCACAAAACTTTTGTGTCCTACATTTCAACCAGGTAGTGAGCATTTCCTTCTTCATAGTTTTCTGCCCACCTTCTCCAGTTTTCCTATAGGCTACCTATGCGAGACCCCACCAAAGGTCAAAGGGCTCAAATAAGTCAACTGCTTGTGTTCTGCTGTGTCAACCATACCTCTCAACTATCCATATTTTCACAGAATGCCCAGATTTTTGCCTCATATGTTTGGTGTTTTCCTCATAAAAACTGTGGTTTTAGGGCAAATCAGTGAAGATTGAAATCACTCAATAATGACAGGCATTTGTGTTTCAGACTTCTTATCCTTCACGAAATGCAAGGAAACACAAAACTTTTATTCTAGCAACTTTTTGAGTTTATAAAAGCAATATTTAAAATATGTCCCTATTTTTTGGACTTTTGTCCCTCATTATTTTTGGTTTTGTCCAAATTTCTTGTGCTAAGAGGTTGACACCTTTGATGTTAACCAATATGTCAGTCATAAAATGAGATCAGGTTTGAGTGATGTTTTTTATGGACATGAACCACTGTTTGGTTGTTATCCTAGCTAGTGCTGCTCTCTAGCAAAACAACTAACCTTTCCTCAGGTTCTATCTATAATTTTACCACTTACTGCTTTTAGCTTATAGGTCTTTGTTTACTGTGATTTTATTACTCTTATGCATCCTCATTGAAGGTTACCAGACTTGCGAACATCCACTTCTCAGGCACTTCTGCAATGGCCAGTGATCTGTTGACAGTCTCAGAGATCTGCTAGCAAACTGGCCAAATTCCTGAGGGGTCTCAGAGGCAGACAATCTAGTCATTGTGCTTTATGTACCTAAATGACAGCCAGTTCTTTTTTGACTTTTTCCATCTGTAGTCAGGCAACTGTTCACAGCTCTCCCTTGTCTACCCTGCCTCCTTCCCTGCATGGGACTCTCACCTTGTTTTCATCTGAGCGCACTGAATGAAAGTATTCAGTCAGTGTCACTGCTTTTTCCCCAAACTATATCAAGCAAGGTAAGAGGGGGTAAATGTAAACAAAAGAGGGAGATGCACCACTCCAGGAAATGTTGGGGTGGTGAAAAGTGTTGTCTGTTGCCTAACAAAGTGAATATTGCTGCGTGAGAAACAACTATATGGCTCAAGCTCAGGCTCTGAAAGCCGGAGAATGGAATAAGACAATCTGTCTTGCTCAGGGCTGTCAATAAGGTGATTTCTCTGAACTTGGTCCCAAATAAACACGCAAGACGTTGTTGCAGAAGTGACAGAATTCATTTATCATTGACAACTCGTTAAATTTAAGTATATAGACTGTAAGTAGGAAACTGCAAACCATATTGCAATGTATAAAACATACCTGACACTAATACAATCAAACATCTGTTATCAGGTGCCCTCCCAACAGTCTTTAAATTAATTTGAATTCAAAACCCATAAACCAGTAAATCCTGCAAACACATAAATCCTGCCGTTGCCTGAGAAGTGCAGTTATGAACTAAATTCTTTAGTTATAAACTATCCAGCAAGGCTATTGTTACCACTGGCTTTAAAATGTTCCTTTAAGAACAAAGCTAAGTTTATATTCAATAGATCTAAACCAGCCTCCAACAAATGAATGCTATCTTTTTTATAGTAGATAGAATCCATATCATAAAGCTCATGATATTCAATTAATGAAATACCTAGGAGAGAATTTGATCTTGCTACTCTGTGGTTACATGACCTTCTGGCTTTCTCTATAGCTTATGAGTTGAAGGCTCCTGTCCAGTTTAATACAGCCATGATAGCTGACCATACTACCAATGCCAAGGAGAAACCTTGGCTAATTATTGTTAAATCCCAAACGGTGTAGTATATAAGATATCTGTCAGGTATAAATTCTAGATCATTCCCCCAATGTGAAAAATGACTGTGGGCAGGGATCTTATTTGTTGAACAATCTGAGGAAAATAAATGAATAGTTGACTCCATTGCAATCCAGAAATCCCTTTCCAAATTACCTTGAAATTGGCTCAGTCTAACCCAGGGTTTGAGCCATTGGTTCAGAATAAATACCTGGTCTGGCCTTGTGCAATGATGGAATACCCCCATAATGAGGACAGTACTTGCTCCTGGAAGCAAAAAAAAAATGTGTGATACTAGTTGCAGTTAGGCTGGTGGATATATCTTTTAAGTATTAGTAGACCACCTGCCTAACTTTTTTAGAATTTCAGCAGACTGACCTGAAGTAGCTAAATCTGAAGTCTGACCAGTTCTGAATGAATGTGAAGAGTAAGGGGTGGATCAAATATCTTAGTGTTTAAAAGTCACCTGAATTGGCTGAAGAGTTCAGTGATGGTAATCGTATGACCTTCATTGTTAATAAATACAGATTTGTTATTGTTAAGGTATGGCTTTAGTTCCTTGAGTGTTATCTCCCAAGAAACAGGACAAAACAGGACAAGTGAGGAGGTCCACACTTCTCGGTAAGGTACTCTGGTTTCCATGACCTATTATTGGGTCTCTTCTGTATTTGATAATCCAAATTAGGACCATGACTTTGGTGAAAATTGCCTCCAATCATTTAAGACTGCCAATGAATTCTCTGACTTGGAAAGCTTCAGTCATGAGAATAATGTGGCCAAGATACAATAACTGTAATATGAGTCAGACAGAATGTGCAAACTACAAAAACTGGATTTCAATAATGCTAAACCAATGGGCCGCCTTTTATCATGTTTTGAACTCCTAAAAGTAGTCCACCCTTTAAATACTCTACCACTGTTCAGTGTTTAGTAATGTCAGGAACGTCAAGTATTCTGGCATATAAACTTAAAGCTGATGTGAATTCTGACTGTACCTGGTGTGAAACCCATTTGATTGCAACGATGAAGATACCGTAAAAGAGTGTGATAAGACCAATGATGATTCTGCCTCTCTGAACTGTGGAAAAATCTAACAAATTGTCTAACAGTAGATGTATGTTTTCTTGGTATTGTTGCACCAAGAATTTCAAAATCAAGACGGTGGATTTGAAAGATGGCAGCCGACCTGTAAACATAACATGCCGTTTGCACAGCACAATAAACCACAAGGAACACTTCAGCTAAACCAACCCAAAAAGGCATACTGCAGAGTCAAAATAATTTATAAAAGGGGCTTAAATGTACACTTACTAGGAGTATTCCCTAAAAATCATAATTACATACCTATGAGAAGCAAGTGTCTTACCTCATAGCAACCTGGGCCTGCTGAGTTGTAATACAGAAAATAAAGCCATTACTGGAGGGCAACAAATGATGGAAAATGAAACAGAATCTATGGATACAGAAATAGCTAAATCTAAGATTTCAGCAGCAATCATACCAGAAAAAAAAATATTTCCAAATGACCAAGAACAATGAGACAACTGGAAAGCCAAAATGATACAAATAAATTGAAAACAAACCATTTCCCCGACACAGAAGATTTTAAAATGTATGCACAACCACTACAAATGGCAATTCAACAATTTGCAGACCAACTAAAAACTTTGGTAAGAGTAAACCAATTAGCAGACAGGCTAGAAAAAAAAACAGAAGCTAAAACAGTAGAAAACAAAATCAAAATTAAAGTTACAAGAAGCTTTCAATTCTAACAACAAAAACATTATGGAATTACAACAAAAAATCTTACACTTAGAAGCAAGAAGTAGAAGAAATAATATTTTAATATGGTGGTACCTGAAAAATACGAGCAAGCAAAACTAATGGAAGTTCTATACCAGAGTATGGACTGTCTTTTGGAAGACTACATGAGGCTAACCAGACTGTCATAGAGAGAGAGAGAGAGAGAGGGAGAGAGTACGTCAGGCACTTAGATGTGCAGAAGCACAGGACAAACCGAGACAAATCTATGTCAGACTTTTAAACTATCAGGATGTCTTTAAAATTCTTGCAACAGCATAAAAGAAAAGAATAATAATATGGAATGGCAAGAAAATTACATTAGCTCAAGACCTACCTTACCAAATCAAACAAGACAGACAAAAACTGTCACCATTTTGTGCATTTCTGGTCTCAAAAAGAATTAAATTCTAAATAAAATACCCTTCCACTCTGGTATTTCAAGAGAAAAGAGTTATATACTCAGTCGGAATGACCAAGGAAGCTAAACAATCCTTTATTAATACCTTTAATACTACACCTGAGTAAAGAATAATAGAGAAGGGTAAGAAAAAGTTTAATACAAATAGCTTCCATTAGACATAATGAACAAGACCAAAACCTATTAAATATATGACCATGAATTAATGATAATTTTAAGATCTAAAAAATAGGGTCTATGGTTAATCATTGAAAGGAATAACCATAGATCACCACATAATCAAAGGCAAAGCATCAAAACTCCATCCATCGAATGCGCACTTTATTGAACCTGTGAGACGGGGAAAATAACTACTTGGCCAACACTTTCCTGCTTCATAAACTGCAGTATTTCAAACCAACCTATTGGGGGGGGCTTTGCCCCCACACCCCCTAACTATATATAACAACTCTGAGATTGCACTACAGTAGGGAAAAGTGAGACATGGAAGTATTGGCCAAGTAGTTACTTTCCCTGTCTCACAGGTTCAAGGAAGTGCACCTTCAATGGATGGAGCTTCAATGCTTTGCATTTGATCAGGTGCCATTCAATGGTTATTCCCTTCTATGACTAAACATAGACCCCTAAAAATTATTGGAAATGTCTGTTTGTGATGATTTTGTGTCCCTTGCAGTTGTCGAGATGCCTGGGCTATTTTTTTTTCCTGCAGTGTATTTTCTGTCAGTAAACAAGGAAGAATTTGTACAATGGCCTGCATGTATTAAAAACATTTCTGATGTGAAAAAATATTAAAGTTGTTTTTGCTCTTACACATATAAAAATTCTCTATATATTTTTTCACGCTCATATTCTCTGAATTATGGCTACTTTATATGGTAAATAGAATGAATGTAACACACTTTTACAGTGTTCATCCATATGAATATGACTGCACTGTGGGGCTGTGTGAAAAACTATGTGAATTTATATGGAAGCCAACTTGTTCTAAAATACTTTTTACACTAACTTGGTTAAAATGTTAAGACATAAAGAGTTTCACAATCATTATGATGGTTATATATACAGTTCTTCATACATTGTTAGTTTATTCTCTTCCTGGCTGTATGTGGGGTGGCTAGGCACTGGAATTTAGCAGGAAGAGTTAAGTGCTGTGTGTCAATCTTGCTAATGTTGAATATTATAAAATGGAACATTTGTCATGAAGCTATAGGAAAATACCATCCTACCATATACCAATAACAGAAGTATTAAATGTGGAAAATAAATTCATGGAATGTTAAAGGTTTATGAATGAAAAAGACAAGAAATGTATTTTTCGATTGAACATTTAAATCAAAAGCTGAAATATTATTTGTGCAAGAGACCCATATGACGAGAGACCAAGGGGCCCATGATATGTGGAAGGGTTGAATTAAAGCAATAATTGAAACAGGCAATAAGTCAAATAGTTCAGGTGTGGCAATAATTATTAACAAATCTTTAAAGGATATTACTTTGAAACAAAATTCATATACTGTAGGGAGATGGTGTTATTTAATTATTAAGAATGCATCTTTTGATAAACCTATTATGTTACTGAACTTATATGTACCTTGTATCAAACACCAGGAATTTATCATGTCATTCTATAGAATACTAGGTCTATATCCTAACTGTTATTATATCATGGGGTGATTGGAATACAGTTAACGATTTATGAAAGATAGGTCAAGGAGAAGAAAAATGTATAATGTTCCCACTTCAATGACAATTTCTGACCTAAAAATAGACTATAACTTATTCCACCCATTCCATTTAAAAAAAAAGAATACACTAGCAGATAAATTTACCTTCTGTTCTCACTGTCATAAAACTTGAGCTCGGCTAGACTTTTTCTTATCAGATAAATTTTTAACTACCAATTTCAACTTTGTGTACAACCAAGACATTTTTCTGATCACTCTAGAATTTCACTCTCCATAGACTGGACTAATACATCCAAAAACAAAAAAAATGTAGCTATAACTGGACTTTAAACCCTACTTTACGCCACAAAGAAGATATTAGTAAGGAAATCAATGAGGTACTTGATGAGTTTTTATGCAACTCTGTTAATTGTCAAATTCTGCTAGACATACAATGGCCTACGTAAAAGTACAAGTTAGAGGTATTCTGATTAATAAGGCATCATGTAACTAAAATGTGTACCTCAAAAGAAAAAAATGGAAAGAAGATATTTTCAGACTAGAGGATGAATTTATGCACTAACTATAACTTAAAAACAGTAAAAAAAAATGACATTCAAAAAGAATTATATTTGTCATAAACAAGCAACTATCATTTAATGAGATGAAAATGTTAGCCAGATATTCAGAATGGGCTCAGACTCCAGCAAAACTATTACAGAGATTAATAAACTTTAATAAAGCTTACATTTAATAACTGAAATATCATATCAAAACAAAATATATAACACAGATAATGAAACTGTTCACATTTTTGAACAGATATATTTTCAGACATATGGAAAACAGAGCTTGTTATTCTCAACCCATAAAACAGAACAATTTTTAAACCAATTAGACTTCCCAAAACTCAGCCAAAATCAACAATATGCTTATATCAAACCAGTTACCCAACAAGAAATCTTATATATCATACAGAATATTAAACTGGGAAAATATCCAGGGTCTGGTGGCTATACTACAGACTTTCATAAAACATTGTCAAAAAAATTCAAAACTCCTGTTGCGTTTGTTTAATTTTAAAAAAGAAAATGGCATCACAGACCTATACCTGAACAATTCTAGAACAATGTTTATTCCAAAAGCAAATTTGGACACAAAAACCCACTAAATTACAGGCCAATCTCTCTTACAAATATAGATATCAAACTATTTGCTTCATTGCTGACATCCGCGGTGGTGCAGCAGTAACGTTGTTGCCTCACAGCAAGAGGTTCTTCCATTCGATTCTCAGCTGGAGTGTGGGGAATGCCTTCTGTGTGGAGTTTGCATGTCATCCCCGTGGTTGGGTGGGCATTCGAAAGACATGCGTAAATGGGCGTGCCTTCATTGAAGGTTGAACATCGAGCTGCACCTCGGCATTCGTGAAAATCTACTGCCAATCATTAGTGGACCGGAGTTCCCCTGTGGCAACCCCTAACTGGGAAAAGCCAAAAGACAACAATTAGCTAATAGTCTGAAGTCCATGCTACCTGATATAATCTTGCCTAACCAATCGGGATTCCTTCAGGGCAAACAAAGCCATGACCATACAATTACCTTGGATACATTGATTTTCCTTAATTAACAATATAATAATGCAATCTTTGCACTCACATTGGATGCCTCCAAGGCCTTTGATAGACTTAAGTTTAACTTTCTTTTTTCAGTTATGCCATATGTTGACATATCATAGGACTTTATAAATTCAATAAACAATCTGTATGCCAACACCCCCACAACCTTATATATATATATATATATATATATATATATATATATATATATATAAATCAATAAAACTCAATCCTCACCAATAAAAAAATATAAATGGAATAAGACAAGGCTGCCCACTATCACTGTATGTATTTAATATAGAGAGAACCTCTCTTTCTTCCCATACACAAATAAATTTGTATTATACTCCTGCATTAAACAAGACAAAACTCACATTAACTGCCTTTGCTGATGATTTCAATCTTTATTTTACTTTACCCAATACTGACCTTCCAAAAATGTTATACTCCATTGAGATATTTTCAAAATTTTCTAATTACAAACTAAACTTGAATATACCCACTGTGTTTTAATTAAATCATAATTAAAATGTAATCAGCTACTTTCCAGAAACTGTGATTCAACTAAAAGATTTGGTAAAGTATTTAGGGACAACTTTTTATCAAGACTTAATCTGTTTTAGCAAAACAGTTTAGCAGAATTACAGTCAAACATCGATCAGGATAGCCTTACATGGAATAACATAAAATTTCCTTTATTGATGAAAGTGGCGATCATCAAGATGAACATACTACCAAGATTTTATTTCAATTTAATGCATCCAATATAATAATTCCAAACAAATTCTTTAAGACTGTTATTAAAAGATTATTTTTGCCACCCAAATCTGTTAGTATTAGTTGTCACAATTTAATCTATTCCAAAAATATTGGAGATCTGGGCCTCCCAGACTTTAAACTCTATTATGATATAATAAACACTAGAAGGGTTAAAGCAATTTCTGATTATAATCCAATGTAGCCGAATCTGGACTAAAGTCTGATATAATCATGTGATCAACTATAAATATAATCCTAAGGCCTTACTTTTTCTTAACAAGGAAAATATCAAATAAATTAAAATAAATAAATATATTAAAAATAAAAGAATAACTTTACAAAATTTAATTGAATCACTTAACCTAACAAGTCCATTCAAAATGTTGCAACCATAGGTTCATAGGTTAGTACTAAGCTAACAATTATCCCTTTTGAGACTCAAACAACACCTTAACCATTAGGCCACCTCTCATACATTACATCTCAACCCAGACTTTAAACTAAATAATCCAATGCTCAATTTAAACAAGTACCCATTAATTAAAGAAAAAAAAACTCTACCAGGTGTTTATATGTACAATAAATGTTCATTTAGTGGTTTTAACACCTTAACCATTAGGCCACCTCTCATACATTACATCTCAACCCAGACTTTAAACTAAATAATCCAATGCTCAATTTAAACAAGTACCCATTAATTAAAGAAAAAAAAACTCTACCAGGTGTTTATATGTACAATAAATGTTCATTTAGTGATTTGAGAAATGCCACAAAACTTTCAAAAACCTATTTGATCATGTTGAGAGAGATAAAAGAAATGACTTCAGCCTTATGAGAAGACCAAAATATTAATGACAACAATATACATTTATATAGGATGTTATAGAATACCTTTGTCAAGAAAAAAATGATATCAAGCATGTGTAAATTAATTGTATCTATCAAATGCCAGGATGTTATTCCATATTCTAATTATTGGACCAAATTGAAATCTAAACAGTCAGAAAATCTAGTAGATCCAACTATCCCTTACATTTCTCCTTTTTAAAAAACTTTTATATACTCAGCTAATGATAAACAATAATGCATACTTAACTCCCATATTACTTAACACATTTTACTCAATGCTCTCACTAAATTGTTTACACTGTAAAGCTCAAAAATCTGATATCTTACACATCTTTTGGAGTTGTAAATGTTCCTATAAATTGCAGTGTTCATTAAGAGTTAAACTAGAGAAAATTGGTTATGAAAAGTGCACTGTCTAATGGGAATTTGCAATTTTACATATCCCTCCTATTGATCTAACCAAGCAAAAAGTATATGTTTTGATTACCCTGTTCTCACTATTGAAAATGTATATAACATAAAACTAGCTTGACAGATCTAAGATTTTGCAGAATGGTTTTAAGCAAATGGCAATCAAATATATTACAACTCATACGGTTATAATGAAAAAAAAAACAAAGGAAATATTCTTACTACATACAAATCTGGAGCACACTCTTTGATCATATATTACAATAAACTCAGTATTTTCATTTAAGTGTAAACTGAACTAACATTTGTAATAGACATCATACAATCTAAACTTTAAGAATTTTTTCTAATTGCCTTACAAGCAGATTTTCAGCATATCAAATTATGCAAGTCATATAGCACTTTTGTACATATTTTTATTGCACTGTCTGCCTTTCCAATGTGTTTTATATGATCTGTCTGTAAAATATTAATCACATGGTTGTTGAAGTCTAGAACTGTGTTCTGAATATAAACAACACTATGTGAAATAAAAAAATAAAACAAATCCACAAAGACACCAGCAATGTAACTGCAAACTGTTTATTGAGCACTAAATGCTTTTGTCTTACATTTAGTTCAACAAGAGTTATGTTAAAATCAAACCACCATCTTTAAATACTAACTGCTCACCAATGGAAAGCATGTTAAATTAACTAATTGAATAATAAAATAGTCAACATTTAAAATCTGAAACAAATATTCTCCATAGATAGACCATGTAAAAATAAAAATAGGATATTAGATATATAAAAATGGCACAACAATGAAACTCAACAATAAATAAATTAATAAATAATGGATATGTATGTGTAAAAACACATAAGTAAAATGTATGAATATTAATATATAACTACATATATAAAACATTACTTAAATAACTTAAATAATATCTGCCTTCAAATTTAAGATACTAGAAATAGAAATAAAATCATTTAAACCCATTAACACTGACGAGACCTTCTACTACCTTGACTGGTTCATTAAGATGAGCTGATGTTCTCTTCAACATTCTCCTCCATTGAAAACTATTTGGTATCATGTTTGTTTCTGATCTTGCAATAAAACCATGGTGAAAAAACTAAAAGAAAAGTGTTAAATAGCCACTTTTTTTTCTGCAGGCAGGCAGGCCTGAGCTGGCTGAAAACTTGAGGTATAACATAGACCATTAAATGCTGACTGGTTAGAGGCATGTTCTTATTCTTCAGTGTGTCAAACACTTGATGGGAATTCATTGCTTGTGAGCATGTGGTTGAAACAGACTTAATTTACCTGGAGAAACTAGATAGTTATTAATTTTATTTTTTATAAACAGAGTTGTTTAGTTGTTCCTGATGGGCCAGAGCTGATAGACAGCCCTATGTGATAACTGTTGGGTGGGAAGTAAGTCCCATGTGTTGTGCTTCTGATATAAACACCTTAACCATTATACTAACCCCAATCATTGAGCAAACTCTCTGGAATTTTTTTGAATTAATAATAGCCAAATTAAAGCAAAACTGGAGGAACTGAGTGACCAAATACCAATAGAAATTTTGTGTGCACACCAGAGTCATGTCTCAAAAATCAAGGAGAACAACTACTTTCCAAAATTAAAAAAAAATGAAACTGAGCCACAAATAAATAATTCCAAAAATTAGCTGTGAATTAAGCGCTTTTGTCCTTTGACATTCAGGACGTCATGAGAACTAATAATAAAAGTGCCATACTACCTATATATAAATTATAGAACACTACATGTAGATGGTGACAAACCTGCATGATGCGAATGACTGAGTAAACTGACGATCAACTGAGACAAGTTTGCTGAACAGCAGTAGGAACCCTTTCTGGCTGGTATTTTTTTTATTTTTATTTTTGCTTGAGAAGTTTGGTTGGCCATAAATAATGGTGAGCCAATGGCCCAAAATGGGGACTGATATATATATATATATATATATATATATATATATATATATATATATATATATAGATAGATAGATATATATATATATAGATATATATAGATATATATACACACACACACACACACACACATATATATATATATATATATATATATATATATATATATAGCTATTTCAATTTTCAGAAGTTGATGAGATAGGTTTTTGCATTATCATGAATTTTCTGAAGGGTATGAAGTCTGAAAATGAAATGTCTGTCCTTACAATTGGACATTAAGCTAATGATATCAAGAAAGCAAGATTTTTATAATGAGAAGACCAAAATATGAAGCAAAATTTGGACATTATGTGAACATCTGGGCTTTCAATGGTATAGTTGTTAAACTGTGAGTTGCCTGGGTGAAAAGAGGAAGGCACACACAGGAGCTGAGGAGCCAAGGTCCAGCTGCAGGAACCAGAAAAAGTGTGGTTGGGAAAGCAATTCATACAAAAAACTCCCAGTAGTCCCAATACTCAGCTACCCTGTATAATATGCTTCTCTTTACTTTTACTTAGGATAAACCTAGTATTATAAATTATCATTGGGTATATTTTTTATTATGCATATAGTATTTTAAGGAATATAACATTTCTGAAGCCAGCAACATCAGGAGGAATAAAGAGAGAAAACAGCAGGGTGAAACCTAAACAACAGATGGGCCCAACCCATCCAGAAGGCCCAACTGATACAAGGAGCCATAATATAATGGGGGATGTTGAAAAGACCCCAAACAAACCACCCTGTTTATGGATGACCACAGCACCGAGACAAGACAAGGTGAGAGAAACAACCAACATTGCAAGCAATTGTTAACTTAATAGAACTTATAAGGAAACCCTGACATGCTACTGTACAACATTTTGTTTAATTCATTATTAATTTTGACTGCTGGCAAAGTAAATACAGATAATAACAGTCAACCACAGTTGCTGAGCTGCAATGTTAGTTCAATGGTTGTCTGCTGCCTGCCAAAGTGATTGTTACTGTGTGAAAAACAGCTTTCAGGTACAAGCTCAAACTCTGAAAGCTCACGAATGGAGCAATACAATTTGTCTTGCTTAGAGGTATTAGGATGGTTTGAAGAAAGTTACTTGGCCCTTTTCACTTGCTTCATACTTCAAAGCCACTAAAATATTTTTTATATAATATTGGCCTTACTTACATGATGATTAATTGTGTCTAATATTGAAGAAAACTTCAAACTTTTTTAGTTAACATAGTTGAAAACACAGTTTTAAAACACTCAAACCTCACTGGCTATGGTATGGCTACAAGGTATTCCATTTGAGAATGGAAAGAATAAGGTTTTATTGGGTTTCAGGTCCAGGATCTGTTTTTTTGATTGGGGTAAAGTGAGGCTGAATTTAAGAATTGGCAGTTATAGTGGAAACACTGTGGTACTATATTTTTAAAGTTATGGCAATGAATTTGGTTTCTATTACCTATTCCATGCTGAAGAGTATCAAATATTTATATTTTATGGATGGAATGAGATCTTTTAGCTTTATTTTTTGACAGCTAATAGATTTCTATAGTAAGGAAAACAGGGTTCTTTTTAGCAGCTGATTATATAGTTGTGAGCTGATTTGCTGTAAGTAGACTTGTGTTTCATTGGTTCTCGGATGAAAACTCAGTATTTAATTGGGTATTGTTTCACTTTTGGGTAGAAACAGCTTCCTTATGTGAAGTTAAGTGTTAGATGTATTAAAAAGTCATATTCCTTTGTATATTCCCCATATGATCGTAATCAATGTATTTAGAAAATGTTACCATTGAATTATTCTGTTTTTAATGTGTGTGTTTAAGGACTGTAGTTCACAAAATTAACCTGTATAATTCAATTGGTTTAGGACTTGGAGCTCATTTTTTTTAATTTGTTAAGTATACAACAAGTTTTTATTGGTTGATTTTGCAAACACTGATCTCTTATTGGTTTAGCGAACAAAAAATTTTAATAGATTTGTATCATGGGATTGCTGCAAGGAGTAGTTAAAAAGCTTTTTGTATTTATGGGTTTAATTCTGAAGAAGTCAAGGTTACAGGCAGACAAAATACTCAGTTTGTTCTTTTTATATACATTATTGTATTAATAAACATTTTATACTCTACACCAACTGCAATCAACTTTCCTTCAGTCTGGGTTTGTGATTGGATATTGGGCTTCATGTTGACTCCTGGTATTTGGTGAGTCATGTCGATGGTGATTACATATAGCTCAGACGCTTTCCATACATTGTTTATTATGTATGTACATTGATCATGACATTTTTTTATCAGTTGATATATTAGATTATTTGGTTCTGTGCTGTAATCAGATGTGTAACTTTCATGGTCTTTTCATCCAGAATAATGCATTTTTGAGTTTGTATGACATGGCCATTTGAGTGCATTAAAATACTTTGCTTACAAGGGATCACTCATAGTTTAAAGTACAGTTGAGTATACCTGTTTAGTCCTGGGTTTCTTTTGTATTTTCTTGAACAGTACATGGCTGTAATACTTAATGGACTGTTCATATATATGTGAATGTGCAACTGTATACCTTAAGGTGCTGATGTTATGCACAGCTCCGCTTAATTATACCTTGGTTGCAGTATTTGGCTAGACTTCATTAGGTGATTCTGCAATTTTATTTTGTAATATTCCTTAACATATATTAATTAAATGCAAGCCTATTGTCCAATACCACACATATTGTTAAACTTAGTCACTTTAATTTAAAGTAACTTGAGCTTATGAAGTGAAACTATATATATATATATATATATATATATATATATATATATAAAAAGTTGACTTATTTATGCATGAATTTGAGATTGTTTTGTTTCCTTGGGACAATGTATGTACTGCAAAATGAATTTAATGAACTTTACAACAGCCACACTATACTGCAAACGTTTATGTCAGTGTGTCGTTGAGTGTATCTGCTTTGGTCTCCATCATTCATTTGGAGAAGGAACTTGCTTCCTTAATTCCAGGAGTGGTAATTCCTCATAGCCCCCCAGGTGTATACCCCCAATATATTCTGCTACATTTAGTATTTTCCCCGAGTCATTGTACCTGTTCAGTATTCTTCAACCTTTAAAGCAAATTCTTAAAATAAGTTCTGTAATGAAGCAATATCTCTCTAGTATTAGGTTTCTGACTAGCTGTATGTTTAACTGGCAGCCTCTGCACTTTCTAAACTGGTAGTATTTTAGTGGTCAGAATGGCAGATAACTCAGTCATCTTCCTTTCTCCTGTAGAACATTGCAGTACAAAACAACGCAGGGTTATATAACCTCTTGTCTCATTTATGATAATGCACAGCATCTCTGGGGGCAGAACAAATGTCATAAAGTTTACTGACTGCATTTTCAACACCATATGACTTCAGAGAGGGTCAAGCAGCACAGAATTAGAAGCTGGGGGACTTAAGGTTGTGACAACATCTTAGCATAAGGCTCTTTCTGAACACTTTCTGCTGTAGTTCTTGTGTTGCATATAATGACATCCCACCAGTCTGCACATTTTCCATACACACAAGCAACAAACCAGCAGGGTTTCAGTCCGGAGAGCTCACCCTGCCGTTATCTGAAACGTTTCACACTCCCCATTAGTGCATACACTGTCATGGCACAAGTCTGTACACTGTATGTTCATCACACATTACTCACTGCCTCCAATATTCATCTCGCAATCTTCAACAAAATTCATATTTACAAATACTACATGAAATGTTTTCCCCTCATTTCATATTGCAATTCCTGTTTGCATTAGGCTAACTTACCTTTAATTTCCCTACAAACTGTCTAAAACTTCTCTAAATATCAAATGATTGTCATATACCATCTATTCATTTTAACCAATGTTCTTATATTATGTCTAATTTGGTCTAAATATTTAAATAGCAGATGCTTTTCTTTCATTTTTGAAGATTGAAAAATTATTTTTCTTAAAATGTTTTGTAATAATTTCAAGGTTTTGTCCCCACGCCTCTGCTGAAAACGGGCTTCTATCCAGTCAGAGATTTGTGGTAATTAAATGTCAGTAAGTAAATAAATAAATAGATATCAATATGTGCAAATCACTGCAACACTAGCTGCTGACCATATGCATACTGACCTTAATTCTTAATGACTCAACATCACCTTTTGGACAACAAGGAAAGCAAAGTCTTCTTGTATTTAAGATATTAAAATAATATGGCACATATTTGAAACTGTGAAAGCCAGATGCCATAGAGTTTCCATCTTGTTGTTAGGACTCTCTGACAACATTCCAGAGGATAATTAACATTATAAAATTGTGATCTCTGTGTCCACCAATGAGGGTAAGTGGTAGTTTACAGGCAGGGAAACAGGTCAGTGTTGAAAGCATTTCATCATACATTAAAAGTAGCATATGGCCATGCCACAAGAGTACAGGTTGCTTGCAGTAATTTAATCACTTTTATGTTGTTATTCTGATGCATGTTGGCCATAATTCAGGCAGCCAAGCCTTTGTAACTTCATTCTTGTACTCAAGTGACTGCAGCAGCCTGTGTCAGGACAGCATGTTGTCCGCATGTAAATGTCCTTCTTCTTGTACTTGGCATGAGTGTAGGAGGTCAGTGAAACCTAATAAACCTATAATAAAACTGCACCCCTTGCACTGCTATAAGATACTGCAAAAGCACATGTCAGGGTGCAAGCTACTTCATCCATGGGCTTCCCTACTACTGCTATGCTTGTACAGCAGCAGACGAGAATTTATCCTAATCAACAGCAAATGTTATTTTCCCATCATCAGCAGTCGAAAAGATCAACAGCTTATGGTGCTTTCTGTAGCTGACATTTCAAAGCTCATCGTTGTCTACTTAATATATTGCAAGAGATCACAGGCATTTGACCATCTGCTAGTGAGTCACCCTGCCCAGTTCTGAAAAGAGCATACAGCAGTACATAAATAATGAAGAAAAGTCCAGATCTGAAAGCTATGCATTCTGCTGTTAGGATTATGCACCATATGAGATATGTTGACAAGGACAACAGCTATAATCCTTTCTCAGACATTTTTGACACTGTTAGTTAAAAAGCATTGTATTTGGATGTGCAGGTAGTACGTGCCAACTGTCTTGTGATAAACAGTTACATCCAGATGACTGTCATGTGATAAACACTTACATCCAGGTACCCTTTGATGCCATAAGATACCACTTGAAGCTGTGAACCAGTCTAAATTATTTAATGGGTACAGCTTGTATTTTGTATAATAAAGCTTTGAATGATAAGATATGTGTAATTATGTTCTTATTTAGAATTTGATTTTAAAACATATGCACTTTTTTTCTCATGTTACAGCTTTGGAGTCTGTTTGTTTTTTTTTTATTTTATTCTTGTTTTAGAGTAAAAAAAAATCTTTAATTTCTATTTTCAGGGTTATAAGTATCACAAAGACTTGTGACATCCTTCTTCCCATATAAAAATTAAGCAAGTGACAGAATGTGCAGACTCTTCAGTCATTAGCAATTGTACCACAGTCTCCATGGCATTATCTGCAATGGCACAGAATAAAAACATGACACAGTGCTGAATAATTCATGTCAATAGACCATTTAATCATCTCTGGAACAGCACAGTGATTTGTAAGGGCTGGAGAACAACTAACCTGCCTTCCTTCCTCACACCTAAAGCACAGTCAAGTCAAGTTTTGCATGCCTATACAGTTGCAATATTTATGTGTGCCTCTTAATATTCCTATTGGGAAACAGGATATGAAGTGGGTGAGCTGTGGCCCAGCACAAAGGAAGGTGCCCTGTCATCAGTACAGCACAGAGTCACAGCACCTCACTGACATCTGTACTGTATACCTCTGTCCTGCCGTTATCATACAGCAGGGAATGACATGGTCCCAGGGACTACACATTTTCATAACAATGATAACAATGCATCTACATCTATCCTGTTACCATATGTATATGATGTTAGTGCTATGTGCAGTACTTGTAATCTGAGTGCAGCAGCAGGGTCAACTGCAGGGTCAACTGATTACAAAGTGACATAGAGGGGTGGCACAGGTAACAGATGGCATACTGTTCATTGTATGCATATGGGCTTATTTTGTTTTTATTGATTCAATGTTTTCTTAAACATCAAAGGACAAAGCATATGCTCAACACATTTGTATACAAGTAAAATGCTTATGAGTAATACAAAAAAGAAACTGAAGAACTGTTTTCTTGAGCAGTCTACCATATCTGCAATAATTAACAGGACTGTTTACAATGAACATCTAATTTTGTTTTACGGACAGTTATTGCTTGTACTATAACTTTATTTGAGACATACTTGGGAGTCTTTCCCTCTTTCTGTAACTATTAGTTATCACAGGTGTCTAGTCTGTATTTACTTGGAAAAGAACATATTGTGACACTTCTGATAGATTATGTTCCTGGAATATTTTACTTTTGTGCATTTACCTTACACAAATGCATGACATTCCCCCTATATAAATTTCCATTTTCTGCCTGAGCAACACAGAATGTTTGTTCAGATGTTTACCAAAGTACTTCAGATTCAAGTTGCAAGTATTCCCATGGCCTGTGCATTTGTACAACACCTATAATGTAAATCTAGCAGTCTTCAGCAATTTGTATTATAACAGCATTTTTGTCTATGCTGATTTTTTTCCTGCCTTTTTTCACTTGTTATTAAATTTCAATCCTCAGTAGCATAGTTGAAGTAGGTAATTTGCTTTTCAAAATACTGCCCATGGCAATTAATCTTGTTAGAGACTAAGACCCTGCAATGGCTTATTCCTTCCATCACCACTGATTCACATTCAACTCCATCAGCAGCTGTATGAGCAGCTGAAGCCAGACACATAGTTTTCTAGGCAAATCAGGAGCAGTTGTAGCTTTTCAGATGCTAGCTTCATTAGCAGGCATGTGGTGCAAATTCTTCTCAGTGACATTCCATAATGACACTCATACTGCAAAACAGACATCGACCTGTGCTTATCTTTTGGATATAGGAGCAAACCAGAGTACCTGGACAAAACCAGTGTGAACACAGACAAGACAGACTCTTCAGAGAAGGCATCCCAGCTGAGAATCAAGCAAGAACCTCTTGCTATAAGACAACAATGCTACCCACCATGGAGCTGTCAGCCTAATGAAGTATTGCTTGTTTCCAGATCTGTAAAATGACGACCCTCATAGTTTTTGCTAATGTTGTTTCTCATGAGATTCTTCGTTCTCTGTATAGATTTTACAATTTGCTATTCGTGGCAGTCCAAAATATTGGCCATCATATGTTTGAATTCCTGCTTTTACACTAACCTTCTAAATTCCTGATTTATATTGCAGACCATTGTCAGTTATGACAACATTAGGTATATCCTGCCTTTAGAATTCATTTGAGTACACTAGTTGGGCACTCTTGAACTCACTGCATCTGTCAATTTGATTATTTCATACAACTCAGAATAATAATTTACACCTGTAAAATACACAGCTTCTTTAAAATAAAACAATCTGCAACCACTTGGTTCCATGGAGGAAAATGGTCTTCGCTTCAAAAATAAGGCTACTGAACATTAACGCCTGGATGCAACTTATTTTTGCTCAGGCTATCTTTTCATTATAACAGAATTCAATGACTTTTTATGCCAGTGTCCATACAGCTTAAGACATTTTTTTCATCTCTCTGTGAAATGCATAGTTACTGAAGATATTTCTACTTCTTTTTTTAATAATTCTTCATACTTCTCTGTTAGTAAATATGCTCTGCTTAACATAGCTAATGTCTGATTCCTTAGTTGGTTCATATTTCACATTCAGGTTGAGCATCTTTAGATTAATGAATATCACCTATAATGCTGGAGCTGCTTTCAACAAAGACTTCCTGGATGTGCTTTGCAAGGGTTTCAGATCTGTTTTCATTCACCTAAACCTATCCTAAACCTATCCAGCATGGGCTCACCAATGCTAAATACAGATGAATAACTAGAAAGGCATTTTTAGCATAAGCAGGTAGATTCACAGGTTCATAGGCAGGGCAGGTGCTAGTATTTTGGGGGGCCCCAGCAAGTTTCAAGTTGGGGGCCCTACCCAGGAGAATATAAAAAGTGTGACCATATTGCCATCACGCCTTCTTCCCTGTCAAGCTCATGAAGCACCATTTAACAATCACTGTATAATATTATTACATTCAGACCATTTAAAAGACTTGAAATGTCAAGGTACACACTGGCTGGCATTTAGTACCAATGTTACATTATGACAAGCCCCTGTACCACAGTAAGGTAGCCACTCACAATGGTACACATACACTGACTGGGACTGCGCAGTGGTGCAGCAGTTAACTTTGTTGCCCCCCCCCCCCAGCAAGAGGTTCTCTGGTTCGATTCTCAGCTGGGGTGCCTTCTGTTTGGAGTCTGCATGTCCTTCCTGCGTTCATGTGGTTTCCTCCCACATTCCAAAGACATACTTCTGCAGCAATTCTCCCAGGGCCTCTGCTAAAAATAGGCTCTGTCCTAGTCAGACTTTTCCGGTCAACAAATGTTAAATAAATACAATTTACTACCAATAAATTATGACAAGCCACTGTACCACAGCAAGGTAGCCACACACAGAGGTTCACACACTGACTGGCATTTAATACTAATGTTACATTATGACAAGCCTCTGTACCACAGCAAGGTAGCCACTCACAAATACTCACACACATACTGACTGGCATTTAGTAGTAATGTTGTTACATTATGGCAAGCCTCTGTACAGCATCAAGGTAGCCAGTTCCGCAGAGGTACACAAAGATACCAACACATACTCCCTCACACAGGACAGAGACACGAGGCAGACAGTTACACAGACTCACAGACAAGACATAGACACCCACACATGATGGACAGTACTACAGTAAGACTGAACATTAAGAATTTAAAATACTGGGCTTATGAACTAATAATGATGCTAGAATAAGATTTTGCAGTAGCATGCATTGTGTGACCCCACATTTTTGAAGAACAGACCAAAACTAACAAACATCTGGACATTGTGCAACATTCTCACAGCCCCTACCAACCTCCTAACCTCTCAGAATAATTCTAAAGCTGAAAATATCTGCAGAACAAAGGTGTAACATCAAGGATAGTTACAAACATTGCTATGATAAATATTAGAATAACAGGGATTGCATTAGCATTCATTACAATAATTAGTACATTCTGCAGAACTTTCATAGTCCTCCCAAAAGTCTCAGCACAATTCTAGAGGAGATACAAAAAAAAAAAAAAAAAAAAAACAAGACAAGGACGTAACAATGGGGGATTTAAAACATTGTGGTTATGAACTAATACAGATGGTAGGATGGTAGAATAACAGCTTTTCCAGCAGCATGCATTGTGTGAATTCACATTTTTGATGAATAACAGACCAAAAATACAGGTCAAACAGCTAAACATTGTGCAACATTCTCACAGCCCCTGCCCCTCTCTTCTAACCTCACAGCTTAACAATTCCAGACAAAGCCCAAAAAAAAAAAAAAAAAGAAAGAAAAGGCAGAACAAAGGCATAACATCAGGGATAGTTTGAAACTTTGCTCTGATCAACTTCGATAGTAGAACAGGGGTTGCACTGGCACGCATTAAGACATCAGTACCTCCTGCAGAATTGTCCCAGCACTTACCCCCCAGTATCTCAGCACAATAAATCTGGATCAAGTGAAAGTAAAATAAAAACACAAAGGTATAACATAAAAAACAATGTGCTTATCAGCAAATATAGATGCTGGAATAACAGATTATGAAGTAAAATGCATTGCGTACCCCACATGTTTTAATGAAAATAGATAAATACCAGGCAAACATCTGAATATTGCAGAACATTCTCACAGACTTTAACCCCCCCACCAACCTGTCAGCACAATAACTCTAGACAAAGCAAAAAATTATCATAGAACAAAGACATACCATCAGGAATAGTGGTAAACGCTGCCGGTGTACACAATACTAGTATAACAGGGTTTGCATTAGTATACATTAAAACAGCAGCTGTACATTCTGCAACATTCTCACAGCCACTAACTCCCCTCCCAACCCCTCAGCACAATAATTGTGGACAGAGCAAAAAATTATCATGGAACAAAGGTGTAGCATCAGGCATAGTTGTAGACACTGCCAGTATACATAAAACAAACTAGCAGAACAGGGTTTGCATTGGTATACATTAAAACATCTGTATATTCTGCAGCATTCTCACAGCCACTATCCCCCCACTACCAATATTTCAGCACAATTGTACACAAAACAAAAATGCAATATTGAGTATTCTTATGCGACTAGATAAAAAAACTACATCAAATATGGGCATTAATTACAAACAAGCCTTCCTTCCTCAGCCTCTTAGCAGAAGAATTCTGGGCAAAGATAAAATAAAACTGTTACAACCACAGCCCCTCACCCCCCCCCCCCCCCACACACACACACACAGAAATCATCTTAGTGTAACAACTCTGCAGAAAAAAAGTTATACAATCCTTTCCCTAGGTCCCCCCCCCAGCAAAAAAAAAAAGTTAAAAATAAACCCAGCAACTTACCTTTTCTGCAGTTGATGGAAGGCTGCTACTAATCCTCTGCTTGCTTCTACTGCACACAGACCAGACCTGTTCAGCCCTTTTAAATTGCCCTCAAAAGGACAGTTTTTCAGATCTTGTAGAAATTGCCCTTACAAGGGCAGTTAAAATAGAGGTGCTTTGCTGGTCCCAATGTCATTCCAGCAAAACCTGCATCCTCCATCCATCCTCACAGCATACCTCTCAACATCTTAGCATGAAAAATCTGGACAAAGCCAAAAATAATAGGGGTACAAAGGCTTAAAAATAGGGACACTTTTTAAATATTGCTTATATAAACTTACAAACTTGCATTCAGACTTTGCTTTAGCATACATTTTTCTGAAGGATTTAAAGTCTAAAACTTAAATGTATCTGCTATTTTTTAGTGACTTCAGTACTCATTACTGTATAAGAAAACCACAAATTTTATGAAGAACAAACCAAAAATATAAAGCAAAAATCTGGATATTCTTAAAAATCTGGGCAGTTCAGATATTTGCCTAACATCAACAATCAAAAGAATTGACCCAGCAGACCACATATTAAGGTAAACCCAATCAGGAAGCTAGAACTTGCTTCTTGATTTCTACAGAAAATTAGGTCCCTTGCTTCACTCAAGCAGACCTGATTGAGAGCAGCTAATAAGTAAAGCAAGGGATCTGACTGACTGCAGCCATCAAGGAAGCAAGTTCTTTCAGGGAAAAAAAAAGGTGGAATCGCGCGACGGCGCTGCCGAAATGAATAAGGCGCCAAGCCAGGAGTGGAAGCGATTTGGAAACCCGCGGCTGCTTCATATGGGGGCCCTCATACGTGGGGAGATAATCGGGGGCTCCCCCGGCCGCGGGTTTGGCGGGTGCCTAACACCGGCTATGTTCATAGGTTCATATGTGTTTACTAGGCTAATGACTACAAGGGCCTTTTTAAGAGTAGCCATGCATCCCAAATCTCTGACAAGCTCTGATACCCTTGATAACTGTAAGCATGGGCCTGGGAGATAAACCATTTACAGGTTACCTGTTTGCATCAGAGACATAGGTGCCAAACCAGGGATGAATTTCTGGTTTCCTGTCCAATTGTCCAAGTTGCACTTGAATTGGGTTAGGCAGGAACTCTGCTTCACATGGATGGGGAGCCTGTTCCATAGATGCGATAATCTCTGTGATATGGGGAGATTGATTAGTTGTGTGTTGGGGGGTACTTCATAAATGAAACACATCAATGTAGCTAAGAACTTACAAAGAAGTGCATGGTAGCAATCTTGCACCACGTTGTGAGAAACGTGTGAAACTACTTGATACATCAGGTAACACACACTCTCATCACTGGCAGCAGACTGCCACAGCAAGCTACTAAATAAAAACATATGGGAGTTGTAGGAAACCATTATCTTACTGGTTCAATAAAATTATGCAAAAGGGAGCACCAGATATTAAGACCAGGGGTATAGCAAGTGATGAAACTTGAGTAGGAGCATTGCAATGTACGCCAGGCTGTGTGAAGACTGGGTATCTGCTTTGGTTGGGAAAGGCACCCATATTATATAAAAACAGAGCTAAAAGAGAAGAGGAAGGAAGGAAAGCAGGGTATGGGTAGCTAGTGGAGGTACTCAGACACACTCATAGAAAGCAACATATGGACTGCATTATATGTAGACACACAAGCAGGATATATGAAAGAAACCCAAACAAACAAAGTGTAGACAAATTGCTTTAGACAAATGGCTGGGAACAGGATGGGGTACAGGCAGCCTGCCAGCTACTGACTGGCCTAGGCAGACTTTATTGTGATCCAGTTGGTGGTAGACCTGGGTGGCCAGTGGCATTGACCACACCCACCCCTGATAGACTGATGACATTGAAAAGCTGTCCAGTAAGCCTGATACGGACTGCAGTTGGGAGTTGCTGCATGGTGAGCCAGCAGGTCATTAGCAGGTCAGCCATTAATTCCTATACATGTGCTACCTCTGGCTGTATCAGGGCCAGCAAATTTCATGGTCTACATGCCTGCAATGACCTAGAAAACTTTCAAATGATGCAACCCATCTCTGCTTACTACCCTCAGCTGCAGCCTTTGTCAGGACAGCAGCAAGCAATGCCTGACTCAGCTGAGGATCTGGTGGACCATGGTGACCTGCAGAATGGAGATAATATGGTAAACGTGACATTACTGGTAAAAACTCAAAGGTCTTAAAGCAGGTATAATCCAGCAGCAGACAACAGCATTCACTTCATGCTCTGTTCATGCTGAAAAACAAAAGGGATATGCAAGCAATTGCATAACAAATACAGGCGTGAATCATGTGCAAATGACAGTGTAAAACTACAGCTGCATGTGTATGTGCAAGCAAATAGAAGCCTGAGTTAATTCTCACAGTGGAGCACAGAACTGCATTGCATGACCACATGGAAAAAAGTAACAAGCAGTCATGTGTCCATGGTGTAAGACAGCAATCTACACTGCCACAGATCTTTCTCTCTCTATATATATAGATATAGATATAGATAGATAGATAGATAGACACACAAAGCAACAGAGACAGCTATGTTAATGTTACTAGATGCACTGAAACAGAGGAAGCTCCTATAACACAGTTATGTACAATGAAGAAGAAGTTGGGAGAGGTGGCAACAACTCCTTAGGGGCACAAACCTGTGCCCTGACCCACAGAACAATACAAACTTAATAATAAAACAGCTACCACCCACAGCACACATAACATACAGTCATCTACAGCAGTCAGTTAGGGATATACTGGAATCTGTCAGATTAAATAATACATTGAAAATTATGACATGGAAAAAAGTGTAATAAAAGCAGTACAGTACATAGTAGATACCCTTCAGGATGACCTTGCCTCATCTCTGCTTTGCACATCTAGACACCTTTTGGTTCATGGCAGCAAAGGTCATTATACTGTTGCCTGCCCTGCTCACTAGTATGTGGGATGCCAGTAACTCTGGATGAAGGTCTACCAAGTCATACCTGCATCCACTTTCCAATGGTTCCAATTGAACTGATTATGGAGGAGACAAACGATAATGTTGCTCTCCTTCTTACACCAGGAAGGCAATCTCAGTGAAGCAGTAGGATTGCCACCTATCTCCATGAATAAATAACAAAAACAAGACAGCAGCCTAGTATTCACACCTTAAATGGGATTCAGAATCATGTTCATCACTCTCTAGTTCCTAATAGTTGCACAAAACACATATGCATACAACTTACATATACAAGTAGTCATGCATGGGATGCCAATGATGTGCAGCATAGTATAGCTTTGAGTGATATTGCAGATGTGCTTCTGTGAAGCATATTAGTTCACAGAACAGCAGACTTTAGCATCAATAGCATGTACATGATGCAAGTTAGTATTTATTAGCGGCATTTAAAGGTGATCTGCTGTTTTGGATGACTGAACACACAGCAAGGAAAAACGAACAGCAGACTCACTTTAGCATATTGAATAATTTTCTGACTGTACAGAAGCAGCGGTTTCACAAGAAAGCACCAACTGGAGGTTCACGGTGGTCTACATCTTGTGGTAAGGGATATATTAGCAGTGGCACTCACACATGTAAAGCTCTGCCTATTCAATGCCTCCTGTAATAGTAATGCTATTGGTAATTGTCAGCATCATTCATACCTACAGCATTAACCTGTAGTTGTACCCTATGGCAATCATGCACCTGCTCAGCTATAATCTTATTTGGAGTTGGCAGCCAACTAAAACATGACAGCCACCCTTCCCCATCCCATTTACCCCAGGTTGTATTCCACCATCATGGTATCCTGTGTGCCTGCGCTTTGCAGTAGACATGGACAATGTTATATTGTTGTTTGGCCATGCTTTGTGGGTTCAATATAGGCATCATCAGCATAAGCTCCAGGACCGTCCTACATCACTTGAACCATCTGCAACCTAATAGGGACATAGAGGGGATGGGTTAGACATGTGTGCACACTCTCTGTGGGTTTTGATATTTGGGTGTATCACTGTACTTGCTCCTAGTTATTAGGTAGCCTTGTGTGATGTCATTGTGCTGGACGAGACAAACAACTCATCTTTGAAAAGACCTTTTTTGATCCTTAACTTTAAGTTGAGATGGTCATCAGTTCAGGGTAATGGACAGGAAAAGAATCATGGTCAATGCCAGGGTGCTGTGCAGTTACATTTCTAATAAAACCCTCTGCACTTCATTCTACCTGGCAGGGTATAGAATTATGGCCTTTCAAAGCCATGCATGGTGGTCCTTTTCTATTGCCATATTGGGAAAGCAGATGTGCTCATCTGCATATGTCAGTAATTTACTAAGGAATATCTTTGAAGGCAAATGTTTGTGACATACCAGTGCATCCCAAGACAGCAAATGTTATCCCTGTGCACAAATGTGGGCCATGCATGTACCCCGGAAATTAAAGACCCATCTGCATGACTTGTCTCATGTGTAAAGCCATGGAAAGAATAATCATGGATATGATATGATAAAGGACAACCTTCATACAATGGATACAACTCAGTATGGACCCATTAGGTCATGCCTACTCAACCTGGTGGCCTTCTTCAAGAAAGTCACCAAAGCAATGCACTAGGGCAAAATAGTGCATACTGCCTACCTTGATCTGGCTAAGGCACTTGAAGCAATACCCCACTCAGGCATTAAAGATAAGGTCATGAAATTAGGTAACAACCCTTACGTCACCTGCTGGATAGGCACCTGGCTCACAGATAGGACGTGAGAAGTCAGGACAGGGAAGTCTACCTCCACTAAATAGCAGATCACTGGCAGGATCCCTCAGGTTCAGTGCATTGGCTACTCCACTTTGGCATCTACATCTCTGAAGTCAAAAGCCTCTGGCTAATTATGTTTCTAGATGATTTTAAACTAGTTGTGGTCATAAAATCCCTCAATCTCATAAATATCTGCCAAGAAGGTGTGACACAAACTAATAACCCGTGCCAAAGTCACAATCTGAAAATCAATGCCAAGAAGTTCATAGTAGTCTCTTTCCAAAAGGTGACCCCCCCCCCAAAAAATTATAACATTGAAAATACACCCCTGAGGGTATGTGCAGTGGTCAGAGATCTAGGGACACATGTAGACAGGGACTTGACATTTGAACACCTTGTGTCTAATGTAGAAAGGAAATCATACTATGTTGCATAACTTTTCAGTAAAGGTATAGGTTCATAGGTAGGCACTAGGCTATCGGCCCAAGGGCCTATGTAAGCCTAGTCAGCAAGGTACCATAGCTTACGCCACCCAAGAAAGTTATTTTCCTGTGCCACTATCCAGCAGAGACACAGAAGTGATCCCCGGGGTGTATTTCCTATTACCCATCCACTCATCAAGATTTTTCTTCAATAGTGTTAATGAAGAACTTTGCTTGACATAGATGGGTAGCTTGTTCCAGAGTATAGGAAGTCTCTGGGACAGGAATCTATCCCTCCAGCGTGTCCTGTTTATTGTGGTGACAAGGTTTAGGTCCCTAGAGCATGTAGCTTGGAGGGATTGGGATTTCTTTAGGTGTAGCATGTCCAACAGCTCTGGGTTTGACATAGATTTATATGTTAGGCAGAGATCACCTTGGAGTAGGCAATATGCTATGGAGTAAAGCTGGAGTTTTTTGAGGCGGTCAGTGTAAGGCATTTGTTTGAGGCCAGTAATCCTCTTTGTGAGGTACTTCTGTGGTCTTTCCAGCTGCTGCAGATGTCTTGTGAGGTACATTCCAAAAGGGGTATTGTACTCTATAATGGGTCTAATGAGTGACGAGTAGAGGGAAACAATGACCTCTTTTTTCCTGGATGAGAACCCTTTTATGATGAGGTGTGCCACGTAGAAGGACTTCCTGACTACTGTGGCGATGTGACTATCAAAGGAGAGACTACTGTCCACCTGGGTCCCAAGGTCTCTTATCACGCATTTGGTGTTATGTAGATTGCTGCCTATGTGGTAGTTCATGGGCATCCATATCCATATCCAAAGATGTCATTGCTTCATTGTCCTCATCCCTCATTAGACTAATCACTGAGTACAATGCCCTCTTCAGTACGTACCTGACAAAACATATACAACAACTGGAGTATCTGCAGAGATTCTTCACAGAAAGAATATATGATATAGTCAACATGCCCTATGAGGGCAACCACAAAGCCTTATCCTTATACTCAGTCTACTGTAGACTGCTAATATGTATGCCTGGCCTAGAAAGCATCTTCTGATCTAGCCTTAATGGAACTCCTGTGCATTCATAAAACGAGGAGCATCACAAACACTCATCCTAGAGGCCTCAACCTTTATTTATTTATTTATTTATTGCAGTTTGTTAACCAGGAAAGTCCATTGGGCCTAAATGAGCCCACTTTCAATGGAGGCCCGGGGAGAAAAGCTCCAAACCGAAAACAATATTTACAAAATTCAAAACTGATAACTCAGATACAGTGTTTTAAAACATTTACAATAATAACTAGCAAAGATTCAAGTAATACATCATATATGGAGACAATAAAATTGAAGAAATTGAGACCAGAAATATAGATACAAAGGCTGAATTTGAGAATAGGAAGGGGTAAAGAAAAGATGAAGGCTTCATGTGGGGTGAGAGCAGGAGCATTCCCAGAGAGAGGAGAGATAAGAGTGGAGTACAGTTTTAAAGGAAGAGAGATTCTGGGTATTTCTAATGTGAGGGGGAAGTGAATTCCATGATTTAGAAAGGGAGAAAGATAGTAAGAGTTGCCCTGGAGAATATATAGGTTTGTAAAGTTCGAGGAAATTTTGATTTGTGGATCTCAGTGTTCTATGTGGTTAGTGGATTTTTAAGTGTCTATATTACATAATAGAACTCTTAAAAGTTCGAACGTCATATGGTTGACACCATGTGATCGAACTTTTAAAAGTCTGAAAATATAATAAAAAAAATAAACCAAAGGAAAAAACCTACCTGAATGGTTTAAGCAGGGGGGAAAGCCCCCCTTCACCCCACACACACCCCCGCTCTTTAAATATACCAACTCCAAGATCGCACTACAGTGCAGAAAAGAGAAATCTTCCCATTGCACACTGTCCGGAGATCTCCATTGAAACATTCAAACTTTTTAAAAGTTCGATTATATGGTGTCGACCATATGACGTTCCAACTTTTAAGAATACGACAACGTGATATAGACCTAATTTTTAAGGTAGACGAGAGAGAAGGAGAGGGTTTCTAAATGAGTGTATATGCTGCTGTAAGTTGAATGAAAGTCAGGTAGTTTGGGAGTTCCAACCAGTTTAGGGCATGGAGGGAGCTGCAGTGATGAGTGGAGGAATTGGATCCTGTGGCAAACTTGGAAATTTTATTATAGCATGAAGATAATTTTGATTTGAGGGTTGATTGAAAATTAGTAAGGAGAGGGCTCCGTATAGAAAAGAGAGGATGAGTTAAGTGGTGGATAGGAGTTGTTTGGATGAGAGAGTAAGGTAGTGTCTGCGACGGTAAAGCATTCCAAGCTTTTGATGTTTTTTTTTTTAATATTAGTTTGTAGGTGGATGTCAAATTTTATCTGGTCATCAATAAGGACACCCAGCAGTTTTGCACAGGGAGCTATTTCAATAGAGGTGTTGTTTTGACTGAGTTTAGAAAAGGATGCTTCATCAATAATGGTGTGTCTAGAGTGGGAGAAAATCATTATTTTGGATTTGGATGCGTTAAGAGAAAGGTGGTTGTCTACCATCCAGGACTCGGTGCAGGAGAAGGCCTCTTGAGTTAGGTTCATTAGTTTGGGGAGAGATTTGGCAGAGCAGATGATGGTAGCATTAGGGATGTTTTGATAGAAGTCATTAATAAAAATATTGAATAGTAAGGCACCCAGTATAGAGCCTTGAAGAACCCCTGTTGGAGTGTGCAAGAAAGAAGAAGTACAGTTGTTCCACTTTAAAGCTTGTTCCCTAGCTGAGAGACAGCTGGTAAACCAGTTGATAGAAGAAAAGGAAAGGCTGAAATGAGGGAGCTTGAACAGGAGGAGCTTGTGGGAGACAGTATCAAAGGCTTTGGTTCATAGGTTCATAGGTTCATAGATTAGTACTAACTGCCCTTGCGAGCCATTTTAAGCCTAGCCAATTATCCCTTGTGAGACTCAAACCCTGCATTCTGTGTTTGTAAGGCAAACACCTTAACCATTAGGCCACCCTCCCGCTTTGGATAAGTCGAGGAGGAGGGTAGAAATTATGTTGCCAGAATCCCGAACAGAGTTAATGATTTTAAGAAAGGAAAGCAGGGCAGTGGTGGTGCTATATCCTGGTCTAAACCCATGTTGTGTTGGAGTCAATAGTTGGTTGTCAAACAGGTAGGGTAAGAGTTATAGGTGGATACATTTTTCAAGAATCTTAGAGATAGGAGATATGATAGCTATTGGGCGAAAATTGGAGATTGTAAAGTTGCTACCACCTTTATGGTGGGGGATGACGAAGGCTTTTTTCCAAAGGAGTTGTACCTATGTACCTATGGACTCTTGGATGGAGCAATTAATTAGGATAGAGATGTGAAGAGCTATGCCATCAGCAGCTAATTTGAGGAAGTTAGATTGAATGTTATCTGGGGCATTGGAACAAGGTTTTAAATTTAGTAGGAGTTTTTTTATAGTATGGGTAGGAATGGACTTGACAGTAAATGGAGGGAGCTGAAAGTTGTTTGAGGAGGAAAGCGTAGGTTTGGATTTGTTGGATGAGATATTATTTGGGAAAGTTGAGGTACATTTGGCTACAGACTCAATGAAAAAGGAATTGAATTGAGTAGCTAGGACAATGTCAGGCCAGGAGTTCTCTTTCTTGCCAAGGCAGAGAATTGATGAGATGTTACTCCAGAATGTTTTGAAGTTGGTTTTATGGTTGTTTTGAAGCTTAAGATTGTAGGATTTACGGTTGATAGCTATTTGTTTTTTTTACCTGATTTCGTAATTGCTTGCATTCGGTGAGGGAGTTGGGTGTTTTGAATTTTTGATAGTATTTCCAGGTTTTGTCTCAGAGATGTATAAGAATTTTTGTCTCTTTGGTTAGCCAGGGGACTGTTTTAGATTTGACTCTTTTAGTTCTGTAGGGGGCAAAGCAGTTAAGTAGGTTGGAGAAAACTGTGTTAAAGTGTGAGACAGCAGCATCCAGAGGTTAGGCCTTTACAGGGTTCCAATTTGTCTGTTTTAAGGTACTGGAGAAGGTTTGAGGGTTGAAATTTTTAAGGTGTGGGTTGTAATATATTTGTGCTGTAGGTAGAGGGGAGAAGGGGAATGATATGCAAAGGCAGGGTAATGATCGCTAAGGGAGTCAAGAAGAATGCCACTGTCAGAAATTCTGTTGGAATGGGAAACAAGTATCCAGTTGAGGATGCTTCCTGTGGTATTATCTTTGTTTGGTCTAGTAGGGTCTTGATTAGCTGTGTGAATTGATATAGATTAATGCTCTGAGAGGGGGTAGATGAGTGAATGGAAGACCAGTTAATATTAATGTCACCTAGGGTTATTGTTTCATTATTTATGTTGGTGGTAACCAGGAGAAAATATCCTCTAGAATAGGGATATTGTTGCCTGGTGGTATGTACATGATAGAAATGCATAAACTTTTATTGTTGTTAACTTTTAAAAGGGCCAAGGTTAGCTCAGCAGGAGGAAATAGTGTATGGGTTTATTATAGGAAGTCACTGTTAAGTAGGAGAAGAAAATTAAGGCTACTCCACCACCATTCTTTTGGGATCTGTCATTTCTTATGAGTCTATAGCTGGGCGGGGTTATTTCAGTTTCTTTTATATGTGGCTTTAGCCAGGCTTCAGAGATAGAGGGAATATCAGGATTGTTGTAGGAGATCCAGGCATGAAAATCAGGTATTTTATTACAAAGGCTCCTGGCATTAATTGTAGCAAAGAGTAGAGATTTATGGGGAGGGGGTGTACAATTCAAGCTTGGGTTGGAGGAGAGTTTGTGTGATGGACCTGGATTAGGGTGTATGACACCAGAGAGAAGGAGGAGGGAGATTAGTTTAGAATAGAGAAAGATATTTATGTTCTAAGGGGTTATAAGTTACGATTTTATAGCCTATAGAGCCTAGGTTGATGGATATGGGAACTGGTTTACAGAGAGCTAAGAAGAGCTTTTTGTTAAAGAGGAGAGATTCATTATGGTTGAAGAGATGGGGAGAGATTTGAGCTGTGGAGGGTGATTCTTTTTGATGTATATTGAAGTTGTGTGGTGGAAAGGAGAATAATGAAAGTGGGAGAGATTGGTGAGGTGGAGTAGGTAGAAAAGAATGAGAGATTGGAATAAAGACAGTAGAACATGTGAATGTTTTATTTGCATGATAGTGGTTAGGTTAAATTAACTGAGGGTCTTGTTTGGGAGAAAATTGTAGGGAGAGGGGTAGGTGAAATAGACAGTGATTTTCTACAGTGAAAATGTTACAGAGTGAGGGGTGTGTTTAGCAGAAGGAGTGGAAAGGACTAGAATAAGCTGGAGGTAGAGGCAGTGATAAGTGAGTTGGAGTGTCTGATTCTGATAAGGGTTTGTGGTGTGGGGTGGTTAGAGAGGTATAAGTGTAGAGGTTCTTGGGGTGGGTGGAATTTGGGGGCAGGGTAGGGGAGTGGAGTGAGCCTGCAGGGTGAAATGAGCGGGTAGAGCCAGAGAAAGGGGAGTAGAGGAATCTAAGGAACAATCAGCCACACAGTCTCTAAGAAAATGCGTGGAGCAGTTGGCCTGTTTGGTGGTAAGTTCAAACCTGTACACTGTAGATGTGTGAGTTCCTACTGTGTTTGGTGAGCAGATTAAATGAAATACAACAAGGACTAGTACAGGGAAACTAGTATCAAAATCCCTAGAGATATATAGGGAATGTAATTCTCAGTATTGTTCCACTGTATAGAACTAGAGGGGCTTATAGTGCCACCTAGTGGCAATGTTTAGAAATTATGTTAAAATAAGAGAAGAATGTCGAGGGAAGATCTTTTTTCTTTTTTTATATTAATGTCTAATATTGTGAACGAGACAGTGGGTAGCTAATAGGGAGACAGTAATGCAAAGAGAAAGAGAAAGATGACTGTTGCAGGCTGAAAGTATGAACACCACATGGATTACAAGTATACAACTTAAATATATAGGCACTACACGCTGAAGTGAGTCACAAGGTGGAAAGCTTTGAATATCTTCCTTCAGGGAGAGCAGGTTAGTGTACAGCTTTACTGAAGGTTGAGGAAGCACAACTGGACCTGGGCAAGCTGAAAAAGAGGAGAAAAGAAATATAAATGTAGCGAGAGGAGACTTCTAAGACAAAAAATAGGACAGGAGGGACAGTAGGTATGCAGTCTTGAAGAAGATCAAGGATATAGAAGGGAGACGGAAAGAAGGGAGAGGAGGGCAGTGACGGAATTGAAGGAAATAGCGTGGTAGAAGAAGATGCAGAGTAGCAAAAATGTTAACAAAAACAGTGCCTTAGCATAGTAAAGATAACAGGATATACACAAATCACTATATGGTAGTATGCAAGAAAACTGTAGTAAACTACTGTTATTTCAGCAGGAATATCATCAGCAAAACAAAATGTAGCAAATTACTAATATAGCAGAAAATATTGTGACAAAAAATAGTATTCCAGCAGACAATATCAAAGCAGAAATATAACAGTGGATAAGGAATACAGATGAGAGACAATAACTCAAGCACCATCTGCAATACAGAAAGCACTTAAATCACATTCGGCTCACATTGAAGGCAATTGGATGTATATGTTAAAAACACTTGGTGAGCTTGTAAAACGTTAGTATAATGTTATGCAAAAATACAGTATCCAGCCATGAGTAGGGGGACTAAAACTTTAGTAGAGAGGCATAATTGGGTAATACCACAATAGCAGGAGGGTTTGGCTGGAAGCCAAATACGGGAGATGGCAAGTTAATTATAGTGCCAAGTAAGTATGCAGACCTCTGCAGCCTTCTGCTGCCCTTTTAGCTTATTTTGTGGTAATGGTGGCTTGAAATAGCACAGCTAAATTATATTGAGTAAAAGTGCAGACCTCCGCCACTCATTACACTATCTCGCGGCAATTTAAGTTGGAAAAAACAGAGTACTGTGATGTTCCAAGATTGCTATAAATTATTGAGGCCTGATTCATAAACAGAAGGCAAATTTAAAAGAATAATGTGGTGATGAGCAACTAGGTATAGAGCAGATCACTTGGTACATGAAGATCACAGTACAGCATTCAGAGACAAAAAAAACACCAGTACACTATAGCAAGTGTAAACGTGTTATTGAGGCTACATAAATAACCTGATCATAAAATTTGGAATGAGTAATATAGAGATACGTTTACAATGTCAAGAAAGCACTGTTAACCATTGAAAGTGCAATTACATGAAAAATACAGCAAAATTGACAAAGGTACATACAATACACATTGAAACTTACTGCTGAGCGCATATGCAGCCTACAACAGTGGCGACTGGGACAGGGTAAGTGTAAATTTAAAAATGGTGCCTCAGGTAGGAGCAGAGCAATATAGACTAGGGGGGATGTAGAAATAGGGAGGGGGAAGGAAGGGGAGAGAGGGAAAGTAAGGGGGGTATGACAATATAGCCAAAGAAAGGGGAGTAGAGAAATCTAAGGAACAATCAGCCAGCCACACAGTCTCTAAGAAAATACATGGAGCAGTTGGCCTGCTTGGTGGTAAGTTGAAACCAGTACACTGTAGATCTGTGAGTTCCTAATGTGTTTGGTGAGCAGAGTAAATAAAATACAACAGAGACTTCTACAGGGAAACTAGTATCAAAAACCCTAGAGATATACATACAGGGAATGTAATTATTAGTGCTGTTCCACTGTAGAAAACTAGAAGGGCTTACAGTGCCACCTAGTGACAATGTTTAGAAATTATGTTAAAATAAGAGAAGAATGTTGAGGGAGCATCTTTTTTCTTTCTTTATATTAATGTCTAATACTTGAACGAGACAGTGGGTAGCTAACAAGGAGACAGTAATGCAAAGAGAAAAAGAAAGATGACCGTTGTAGGCTGCAAGTGCGAACACCTCATGGATTACAAGTATACAACTTAAATATATAGGCACGTACACACTGAAGGGGGTCTCAAGGTGGAAAGCTTTGAATACCTTCCTTCAGGGAGAGCAGGTTAGCGTACAGCTTTATTGAAGGTTGAGGAAGCACAATTAGACCTGGGCGAGCGATGAGCACATATGCAGCCTACAACAGTGGTGACCGGGACAGGGTAAGGGTAAATTTTAAAAAAAAAAACTTATTTGCAACATAAATAAGACATGCTGGACAGACAGGTATGTGCCTCAGAGAAAGTCCGTTCTTGAATCGGCTTTCCAATCATGTGAAGCAAAGTTCATCCATATGCTTATTCCAGTGTAACCAGGATCAGTGGATGAGAAATTGTAAATTTACTCCTGGCCTGACAACTATGTTCCTAGTAGAAAGATGGAGCTTGAAAATACTTGACCCACACTGAAGTTATATATACCCTACGCTAAACCTATGGGATCCAAACTGTTTTTTTACATTTGGGTAACATGGCTAGTATGGCTAGGCTTAAAAGGGCCTTTTAGTGTCATAAGCCTAGTAATCATTATAATCCTATGATCCTATATCTAGCTAGAATGGTGAGGGCTGTACACACCTTGGTCTTAACTGGTGTGGGAATTTTGTGCATTCATTTCATTCCAGTTTTGTCGGACATACAGTACAATCAATAACTGTACACTGTCTCTAGAAAACAAAAAACACTGTAACAACAAGCTGCCGAAGTCCAAAAATCTAACTGTTAGTTTATTTGAAAGGTAGTTTGAAGCGCTTTCCGTTTGCTTCACAAGCAAACTTCTTCAGAAACAATAAACAAGCTACAATTCAAATCTCATGTAGAAATAGTGTCAGATGATCACAATAACCAATCTAGACACAGCATAACACCAAGCTTAAAAATTTAAAGGCACACTCCTTCAAAAAAGTAAAACCAGCTTCACGAATGAAAAAATAAGTGGTTTCAAACTTACAGAAGTACTAGTAAGACATTAACATAATATTTAAAGGTTGTTCTAACTTTCCTAATATATTCAACTTCATATTTAACCAAGTTAATTAACATATTACTTAAAAACATTATTATTACTAAATATAAAGTATCACTTAAAAAAGTGGTTGACAAAGGTGAACTATGGCTCACACATCTTACACATAACCATCTCTGTAAACCCTGGGAAATTATAAGCATTCAGCTTGATTTGCCAGGACAATTCTAACTCTTTCAACTGTAGGGGCATAGGACCACCCCTAATATCCAGCAGGACTTGATCAATAACCATATACTTGAATTTAAGTTCTTTATTGGCTTGAATATGTTTAGCTAGGGCGTTATCAGTTTTGCCCTTAGCAATTGCATATTGATGTTCGTGTACCTAATTTGTTTTTGTACACTGTCTCTGTCAACTTGAAAGCAGTCAAATAACTTATGGTCTGCCAGCCAGTTCTGATGCAGCTAGTTGGTGGTGCCAGTTTCATTGGTGTGTATGGCCACTTCATTCTCCTGAGAGACCACTAGATATACAAATTAAATGTTGCTGCACCATAGCCACTGTCATTACAAGCATTTTTGCAATGCTACAAATATTGGCATGCATTTAGCCTTTCTACAGAAATGCAAGTGCTTACAGTATTTCATTCCCCTAAGACTATGAGTCACGACCTACATTCCCTGATGCTCATTTGCATCTAATTATGCACTCATTAAGCAGTGCATTTTCATGTACATGCCATTATGCAGTCATTCGAATGCCTGCTGAATCTAGCTTTGTTTGTATAACTTGAGCACTAATACAGGCATTATTTAAAGTATTCAATTGTATTTATTACTGCTTGGTAGTAACCTGATTAAAGTGTAGCTATCATTCTAAGTCTTTTGGATTAAGCACTTGGGCTTCAGACCAGTTGTTTTACATTAGGAAGGTTTGTGGCCTGCACTGTGGTGGCAGGACAGGTAGTTTACATCCTTTTAAGTTGGGAACTGCTGACTGAGGGCTCAATGTCTGTTATTCTAAAAGTGTATTAGTTCTGGTTTAAGCACTTGGGCTTCAGGTCAGTTATTTTACATTAAGAAGGTTCGTGATCTGCACTCTTGTTGGAGGAGAGGCTGGACTCTGCCCTTCTGAGCTGGGAATTTCTGGTTAAAGGCTTATAGTGCCTGCATATTTGAACAGTTTCTTACTGAAATTGGTACATCTTGTTTGCTGTAGCATAGACTAGATCCAGGCCTGCTGAATCTAGCTTTGTTTGGATGCTTGTTGTTTGTTTGCTTGTTATTTCCCTGAAATGCTAATTCCACCTAAAATGCGGCTTTTCAGCACTTCTGTGGATCCCTAGTGATATCTGCATTGCTTACTGTACTTATTTCATTGTTTCACTTGAAAGAAAGTTACTGTTTGTCGTTTTTGCATTTAAGTTACCTGTAACACATTGCATTTAAGATACCTGGCCCTTGCTCACTAAAGCAATTATATAAGTCAGCACTAAAAAAATTAAAAGCACTACACCCTCACAAACTCCCCTTGAGTACCTTGTTCCTCATTGGCCCTTTTTTTCAATTATAAAGGAATTCCCAATACTATTCTAGCATGTCCAAAGGTCAGTTGTCAATCTCCTCTCTGGTCCAGCTGCTGAATCTGGGAATCTTGAGGCAATGTTACAACTGCCTCATGTACACAGACAACCCTCTCCTCCTCCCAACAAATTCCAACACATGTGAGAGATGCAACCATATAGCCATACTGGAGGCAAAGCTCTCTCAACTCAGTACTGGCAAAACCAGTCAGGAGGAGAAGGAAACCACACTCACTACAATTCCAGTCTCACATAGACCTACCACGACAGCAAACCAAACACATAAACACACAAAAACATACTCGGAGAATCTAAAACATCTGCCTAAGCAGCAGAGACCTCCAAAGCAGACACCCAAGCAACCGCTACCCCAAAACAAAACACGGGCAACACATAGCTCACAAAGCCAGTGTGCCGAACAGTCACAGCCCTTAAGGCTAAACAACACACCTGATACACTTGTAATAGGTGACTCTATCGTCAGGCACACTGACGTCCTGCTCACCAGGTTGAACAAGGAGAATGTCACGGTGAGCTGCCTGTCGGGCGCTAGGATCCACCACATAACGCAAGCACTCAGATCACTCCAAGGCAAGTACAAATATGAATCAGTCATTGTCCATGCTGGTGTGAATGACCTGAGACGTACCTCACTGGACTACATGAAAAGAGACATAGAGGAGCTCTCTGAGCATGTAGCCCAGGCTGGTATGACCCCGACCTTGAGTAGCATCTTACCCTCACCAAGAATGATGCCACAATATGAAGACAAGATGATCAATTTCAACAATTGGCTTAAATATTGGTTTCATTCAAAGGGGAGCCAATGCCTGTCAGCCTGGGATGACATGCTTGACAAGCCACGATGCTTCGCTAGGGACAGCTTGCACCTGTCACCCCTGGTCTTTTGGATATTGGCAAAGGCTCTTGCTACCCCCATAGTGCCTTTTTTAGGCAAGGCTCAAAAGACAAACCCACCTCCATAGGTATCAGAAGGGATAAGAAACTAAGAGTAATACTACTCAACGCCAGAAGTCTAAACCTCAACATGCATGCACTCGAAACTCTCCTTAGCATGGAGAACATTGATATCTGTGCAGTAACAGAAACCTGGTTCAAGGCTCCCGAGAGCACCCCAGCACTACCAGATTATACCTCATACTATGCTTTTTGGCCCCAAAACTTGGACCGAACCACAAAAGGAGGGGGAGTATCAATATTTGTCAAAGATACCCACACCTCCAGGTTGGTGCCACAGCACAAAGCATCAGAAACTATCCATGTGCAACTAACAGTGGGTAAAACTGCCTTCCAGTTTATAGCCTGCTACAGACCACCCTCCCAAACCCAGGAACCCCACTCGGCCTTCCTGAGAACACTGGAAAACATGAAGGTCTCTCCAAACACCATGATATTGGGCGACTTCAACTACCCAAACATAGACTGGGAGCATTACTCTAACTCCAACACCCTAGCCCAAAGGTTCCTAGAATTTATAAACTCAAATGCTATGGAACAACTTGTTACCACTCCCACAAGAGGGGAAAACATACTGGACCTGATCATCACCAACATGGGGACTCTATGCTCCAGACCAGAAGTGTATCCCTCACTGGTAAGATCAGACCATAAACTAATCTCACTGGATATTCACATCCCGACTCCACCCCCTGCCCTGAAAACCACAGTGAAAAACTTCTCTAAAGCAAATTTCACACTCCTCAAAACTGAGGTGGAATCCTTCAAAGCCCCCGGGCCTGTGGAAAATATGGCCCAGACCGCAGAATCCTTTATAAATGCATTCTATGAACACCTTCAGGAATGCATGGATCATACAATCCCAAATAAAACCAAGACCCAATCCTCCAAAGGCAGGCGTCCTGTCTGGTGGACCCCAGCCATAAACAAACTATACAATAGAAGGAGGAAGCTACTACATGATAGAGCAAAATCCCAAAAAGGGAAGGCATCTCTGATCAGTATTAGCAAAAAACTACGGGCACTCATAAAATCATCTAAGGCCAGCTTCGAGAGAAAAATTGCACAGGACACTAACAAGGCTTTCTTTAGTTATGTTAGGAACCTGGGTGGGAATTCCCAGATATGCTCAGAATTAGTCCAAAATGACAAAAAATACACCGAACCCACAGACATTGCCAATATTCTAGCTGACAGGTTCAGCACAAACTTCTCCCCCCCTCCCCACCAAAAGGGCAAATATCTATCCCAGCAGAGTGCTGCCCCCCTGACATCTCAGATGCTCAGGTAAGAGCTGCCCTCTCCAAAGCAAAAAACACAGCATCAATGGGACCAGACGGTGTCCTGGGCTGCGTCCTACATGAACTCCAAGAAGAGCTAAACCCAAACATAAAACTACTGTTCAATCTCAGCCTTACTACAGGATATGTACCCAAAGAGTGGCGTACAGCAACAGTGGTCCCTCTCCACAAAGGTGGTGCCTCAACGGATCCTGGAAACTATCGCCCCATAAGCCTGACTAGCTTGGTCTGCAAAGCTATGGAAAGGATCATCATGGACCTCATAAATAAAGATACTGGGGACCTATAGACACTGGATCCTACCCAGTTCGGCTATGTTAAGGGCAGATCCTGCCTCTTAAACCTGGTTGATTTCTTTGAAACAGTCACCAAGGCCATTGACGAGGGAAAGGTGGTCCACACAGCCTACCTGGACCTCGCAAAAGCCTTCGATACAATACCCCACTCGGGCATTATAGATAATCTCACCAGCTTAAATATAAACCCCTATGTCACTAGATGGGTTGTAAACTGGCTCAAGGACAGAGCCCACATGGTTAGAATTGCTGGAGCCATGTCAGACTCCAAACCAGTTACAAGTGGCATCCCACAAGGCTCAGTCCTGGGACCTCTCTTGTTCGGTATATATTTCTTGGAGGTACAGGCCAACACAGAAGGACTATGGCTGACCAAGTTCGCAGATGACTGCAAACTGGGTGCCATAATTGACTCTCCAGCTGACACAAGCATCCTCCAAAAGGGCCTCATAGAAACAGACAACTGGTGCCAGAGCCATGGCCTCAAGCTAAACGCCAAAAAGTGTATAGTCATCCCCTTTGGCAAAAACAAAGTGCCCACAAATTACCACATAGGTGGTAATCCATTAAGTACAGAAGAAGTAATTAGGGACCTGGGGACCCAAGTTGATAGCAATCTCTCATTTGACAACCACATGGCCAAAGTGGTTAGAAAAACATTTTATATAGCCCACCTAATCATGAAGGGATTCACATCTAGATCAGGGAGGTCATGCCTCTTTACTCATCCCTCATCAGGCCCATAATTGAGTACAATGCCCCTTTTGGGATGTACCTTACCAGACACCTGCAGCAACTGGGAAGACCCCAAAAGTACCTCACCAAGAGGATCAAAGGGCTCAAACAGATGCCATATGCTGCCCGGTTAAAGAAATTCCAGCTCTACTCAGTGGCATACCGCCTGCTCAGAGGCGATCTGTGCCTGACGTATAAAGCCATGTCCAACCCGGAATTAATGGACATGCTACACCTCAGAAAAACCAAATCCCATCGAGCTACGTGCTTGAGAGACTTGAACCTCAGCACTGAAATAAATAGGACATGCTGGAGGGACAGATTCATAACCCAGAGGCTCCCTTCACTCTGGAATAAAATCCCAGTCCAGGTTAGGCAGAGTCCCTCATTGACTCTCTTCAAGAGGAATCTTGATGAGTGGATGGGAGATCGTAGGTTTACCCCGGGTATCACATCTGTGTCACTGTTAGACAGAGACACAGTATACTAACCTCAAAAAAGGGCATAGCAAAATTAATTTAAAATGGGTGGCGAAAGCCAAACACACTCTGGCTAGGCTTATAAATGCCCTAGGGCAGATAGCCTAGTATGAACCTAGGAACCTATGAACCTATGAACCTTATCTGTGTCTTTTAGCACATTGGCCCATTGTATTACATCATTCTATAAATAATTAGCTAGCTCTGCATTTTAGATCATGGAAGAACAGTGTATTATACACTTCACAATATGACTATGAATACCAGACATTGCCTTTTTTAACCCATTCTATTTTGTTTGTTTGGTTCTTTTGGCTTTTTCTGGTTAGGGGTCGCCACAGCGGAACTCCGGTCCGCTAATGATTGGCAGTATATTTTTACATGCTGGCTTGCCGGGCCTAACGCACAACCTTCAACGAAGGAATGCCCATTCACGCATGTCGCCACACAGAAGATGCTCTAACTGACAATCAAATGGGCAACGTCTAACTGTGTGGCAACAACGATGCCGCAGCACCACCACTGCAGTACTTTTAACCCATTCTATTACTTTGTAATAATACCCAAGCTTTCCAATCCCTTTGATTCCTGCTCTAGTTTACTTCTGAGAGCTACTGGCAGTTTTCTATGGGTATGTATCACTAGCATTGCATCAGGAATTATTGCATATGACATTCTCTTGGCAAACCTCCTCTCCCAGAAAATAAATCAGCATAGCCATGCAGCATATAATTTCCTATGAGCTATAACTGTGATTCTTTACATATGCAGGATGGCATTATTCTGAGAATTTCTTTTATCATTCCTAGCTTATCACAAGCCAAACAAACACAAATATGAAGAAAATTAACTTCAGGTGCTATCATTTGAAAAAGGGTGGTGTAGCATATCTAGCAGCTCTGGGTCAGACATGGCTTTGTAGGTCAAGCAGAGATGGCCTCTAAATAGGCAATAAGAGACAGAGTATAGCTGGAGTTTTTTGAGTCTGTCCACATAGGGCATGTGTCTAAGGCCTAAGATACTCTTAGTGAAGTATTTTTGTGGCCTTTCCAGTTGTTGTAGGTGTCTAGTGAGGTACATATCAAATGGGGCATTGTATTCTACAATAGGTCTAATGAGGGACGAGTAGACAGGGATTATGACCTCTTTCTTCCTAGATGAAAATTTTTTTTGTAATAAGATATGCCACATAGAAGGACTTTCTGACTACAGTGGCAATGTGGTTATCAAAGGAGAGGTTGCTGTCAACCTGTGTCCCCAGGTCTCTTATCACACCTTTGGTGTTTAGTGGACTACCGCCTATGTGGCAGTTCATGGGCACCGAATTTTCCCAAAGGTAATGACAATCTACTTGTTGGCAGTGAACTTAAGGCCATGGTTCTGGCACCAGATGTTGGTGTCAGTGAAGCCTTTTTGTAGAATGTATACATCAGACAGAGAATCAATAATGGCTCTCAGTTTGCAATCATCTGCAAACCTGGTCAGCCAGAGTCCCTTTGTGTTGGCTTGAACTTCAGAGAAGTAGATGTCAAACAGGAGAGGACCTAGGACCGATCCCTGTGGGACACCACTTGTAACTGGTCGGTAGTCAGATTTGGAGTCCGCTACTTTCACAGTGTGGGTTCTATCAGTGAGCCATTTGGCAACCCATCTTATGACATGGGCTTTATGCCTAGTTTAGTGAGTCTCTCTATGATTCCTGTGTGAGGGATGGTGTCAAAGGCCTTGATAAGATCTAGGTAAGCTGTGTGAACTACCTTGCCCTCATCCACAGCTCTGGTGATAGACTCGAAGAAGTCTATCAGGTTGAGCAGGCATGATCTACCTTTCACAAACCCAGACTGAGTGAAGTCCAGAGTTTGGAGATTCCCTATGTCCTTATTTATAAGGTCGATGATGATGCGCTCCATAGCCTTGCATATCAGACTCGTCAGACTAATGGAGCGGTAGTTCCCAAGGTCTGTAATTGCTCCCCCTTTGTGGAGTGGGATGACCGTATCAGTGCACCATTGGTAGGAACAAAGACTGAAATGAGGCTGTGATTGAACAGGGTACTCAGGTGTGGTGCCAGTTCAGTCTGTAATTCATGTAGAACACAGCCAGGGATATTATCAGGTCCCATGGAAGCTGTATTCTTGGCTTTGGACAGTCCGGTTTTTACCTTTGTAGCTGTGATAATAGGGACTTGGCATTCCTCAGATATTGTGATAGGCCCTTTACGGGGTGAAAGAGGGGTAAAGTTCGCACTGAGCCTGTCGGCCTACATGTTGGCAATATCAGTTGGTTCTGTATATGTATTGCCATTGTGCTGTAACTCAGAGCAGATCTGAGTATTGCCATGTAGATTCTTGACATAACTATAGAATGCCTTGTGTTTGTCTTTAGAATCTGCAGCAATTTTGTTTTCATAGCTAGCTTTAGAGGATTTGATGATGGATCTCAGTTTTTTGTTGAGGCTAATAAGGGAGTTTTTCCAGTCTTGGGATATCACCCTTTTCTGCAAGAGTTTTTTCCTTCTGTTGTAGAGTTTGTTTATGGTGGGGGACCACCAAATTGGCTTCCTGTTTTTGGAGGAGAGCATCTTGGTTCTGTTTGGTATGGCCCGTTCCATGCACTTGTGTATGTGCTTATACAGTGCATTGGTGCAGATATTTCTTGGGTCTACATTACTTCACTTCTGACACTATCTGATATCTGAAATCTAGATAATAAGTAAATTAGATAGAGACATTAGTGATGTGATCAAATATCTATGAGATCTATACTCAGACCAGATTCTCTAGAAAGCAAGTGCACCACATTTAAAGAGATATGTTCATATTATGCAGGAGTAAGTATACGGGAAAGCACACACCAAATGCTTTGACATGTTTGGACGCTGGTACAGGAGAGTTTTGCTGACTAGTATGCTGAGGATGGTTTATGTTTACTGTTAGGGTGTCCAAGTGGGGCTGACCGAATCAATTTCTGTTACAATCTGAAGGATGATGGTTTAGATCAATAACAAGACAGAAAAGGTTTGAAAGTTTCAGCCACTTTTTGTGAGTGTGCACTGAGGTAGCATCTGAAAAAATTATCATATACATATGCTGCACACACAATAACAGTTGTACAGTTGTACATTTCTGGCACAGAAATCATACACACCCCATGGCCAGTAGAAATGAGCCTGCTTTCTTCAGCAGATAAGCATTTTCAGTTTCTGCTCCTTCACTAATGGAGAACAATTTAAGTATGCTCAAATATATCTGTATAACAGATAAGATAGGGGGCACAGTGCTGAAAAATGTTTATAGTATATTACTGACTCCCGCTGCCGAACCTCTGTCTTTTAGTAGTGAAGCAGGTCGGTATGGCATTGCTTTAGGTTACTATACCAGTCCCAGCATTTCTCTCTCAAATAGGTCATTCCAGTGTCATTGGACAGCACATATGTCAGGTAGGCTTCCACTTTCTGCAAAGGGCTATTATAATGGCCCAACAGCTGCTCCCTGATGTTCCTCTGAAGGACAAAAAAGAAAATCCTTCTCTTTCTGACACACCAACCTGTAGGTCTAGGTAGCAAACTGGTATTCCTGTGTCCATGGACACATGTATTAAATGGTGTGTTCATAGTTTCATAGGAGATTACTAGGGTAATGTCCCTAGAGCCTTTAGAAGCCTAGCCATATTTATTCCCAATTGTCAGAGGTTAGGTGAGTGAAGTTTGCAGAGGTAATGGTCTATGTTAGTTAATACCAACTTCCTCTGCCCAGGAGGGACATGGGCACTACTCCAGGAGTAAATTTGCAGTTACCCATCCATTGATCTAGGCTGCATTTGAAGAGGGTCAAGAAAGGGCTCTGTTTCATGTTGAATTGGAAGCTTGTTACAGATAAATGGCAGTCTCTGGGAGATGTGTCTATCTCTCCAGCATGACCTGTTCATGTCCAAGACTAGGTTAAGATCCCTGGAGCGAGTGACCCTCCTGCAGTTTGATTTATGAATGTGTAGTATTTCCATCATGACCAGGTCAGAGACTACCCTGTAAGCCAGGCATAAGTCATCCCTTAGCAGCCTGTAGGAGACAGAATACAGTGATAGGGCTTTCAGCCTTTCCACATAAAACTTATTTTGTGCACCATGTAATTTCTTGGTGATAAACCTCTGTGGTCTCCCCAGTTGTTGCAGGTGTCTGGTGAGGTACATGCAAAGGCAGCATTGCATTTAGTTACTGGTCTGATGAGGGCCGAGTATAATGGAATTATAATACCCTCAGATCTAGATGTGATGCCTTTACTTACAAGATGTGCCACATAGAAGTATTTACTTACTACTGTGGATATTTGGTGGACAAAGTTCAGATTTCTATCAACCTGAGTGCCCAGATCATGTACCACTGGGTCTGCATTTGGGGAGGTGCTGTCAATAATGTAATTAGCAGGTATGTCAGCTTTCCCAAATGGAATAATAATGCATTTTTGCATTTAAATTTAATCCGTGGCTTTGGCACCAGTCATTTTCTATGTTAACCCTGTCTGCAGTATAGTAACGTCATAAGAGGACTCTATGATTGCTCCCAACTTGTAATCGTCAGTGAACCTGGTCATCCACAGTCCATCCACATTTGCCTGGACTTCTGAGAAATAAATTCTGAACAGTAAGGGGCCCAGCACAGAATCCTGTGGTATGCCACTGGTGACTGGTCTTCTGCTATAGATGAAGTCACCCACTTTGACAGTATATATATATATATGTCCTGTCGGTGAGCCAGTTTACTATCCATTTGTTAATGTTGGGGTTAATTCCCAATTGGGAGAGTTTCTCTATAATACCTGAGTAGGGGATTGTGTCAAATGCCTTGACTAGGTCAAGATAGGTGGTATGCACTGTCTTTCCTTTGTCTAGGGACTTGGTGACTTTCTTGAAGAAGTCAGCCATGCTTAACAGGCATGATATACCTTTAAGGAATATGAACTGGGTTGGGTCCAGAATTTGGAGATAACCTATGCCCTTGTTAATAAGGTTCATAATGATTCTTTCCTTGGCCTTGCAGATGAAGCCTATGTGCCTATAATTCCCAGGGTCAGTTGATAGTTAACTTTGTGCATAGGGGTTACTGCTGCTGTCTTCCATTCCTCTGGAACTTAGCCAGTTCCCAGGCTGTGGTTAAACAGGGATCCAAGTGGGTCTGCTAGGTCATGTTTTAAGTTGTTTAAAAGGCAACCTGGGATGTTGTCTGGTCCCACTGATGCCATATTTATGGCATTGGAGAGCACTGAGGTGAACTGCTCTCTTGAGATAATAGGCTGAGGATTGTTGGCAGGTATACTTTGGGGGAATGACTGGAGGGGACAGGATGTGAAGTTTCCTCCAAATCTGTCAGCTACTACTTCTGGTTGAGTATAGATTGTGCCATCCACAACCAGTTCAGCACATAGCTGGGTATTCCTTTTTAGATGTTGGATGTAATTGAAGAATTCCTTGTGATTATCCTTAGCTAGGGAGGCTATTTTTGCTTCATAATTGCTTTGGAGGACTTGACAAGATCTCTAATGTGTTTGTTTAAGCTAGATATGCATTTCTTCCTCTGCTGAGCCAGTACCCTCTTGTTCTTGGACATTAGATTATTTCTGTTGTTGTTTAGTCTGTTTATACTAGGTGTCCACCATAGTGGATTGTTTTTTTTTTTTTTTTTGCAAGACCTGCTTTTAATCTTTTAATCCAGTCAAGTACCAAGTACAGCCATTTCTATACAACAGTGGTTATACAGGGAACTGGTGTACACCTCTGCACAGGAGTCCGTGTTATCTGCATTTGAGTTTGAAGCTTCTTATATCATCACTTAGTAGGAGGTAATTTGTCTTAGAAGTATTTTTAAGCATTTTTCAGCTTCATGGGGTATCTGGTCTTATAATTACATTGAACAAGATTAATTTATGGTCTGATCTTACCAAGGAGGACATCACACGGTTGGGGGAGGGGGTGCAATGCTCTCCCAAGTTAGTAAGAATTACGTCCAGGACATTTGAGCCTGTTGTGGGTATGCTGACTAGCTGTTCCAGAGCATGTGCACTGACAAAGTCCAAGAACCTTTGAGCCAGCATGTTTGTGGTTTCCCAGTCAATGGTAGGATAATTAAAATCACCCATGAGTAAGGTGCTAGGCTGTATAGCAAGTGACTCCAGTAAGTCCAGGTATGCGGTATGCTTTTCCTGTTTCATGGTGGGGGACCTATAGTTAGCTATGATGTGGTGGGGGCTTTGCCTATAGTTAATTGGACATAAGAGAGTCATACTGTTTGACCAGTCTAGAGGTATAATTATCCTTAATGAGGATGGATACACCTCTTACTTTGGTTCTTTTACGCTCAGTTTGTGGTCTGAACATATGGAGGGCATTGTAGCCCTGCATGGCTGGGGTGCCTTCTGCATCTTTGAACCATGTCTTGGTGACTGCATAGACATCAGCATCTTCCAAAGTGAGGAGTGCTTCCAGGGAGCATAGTTTTTTGTTTATTTATTTATTTATTTATTTATTTATTTATTTCGCATTTGTTAACTGGCTTGGTCCAGCTAGGTAAGAATTTACCCTTTTTCAGTGGAGACCCGAGAGGAAAAACCCCAAACAGACATACAAATACATACAAATAGAGACAAATTAACAATATTAAAGAGCAAAACAATCTTAAGGATACAATGGATAAGAAAAACATAATGTACTCAATAGCTATATATACAAAAAGTGTAGTAATAGATTGTAACAGGAGAAACAACAATAACAAATCCAGCAGGTAAGCAGGAAGGAAGTTAATGTTGTAGGTAATAAAAAAAAGAAAACAAGGTACAATTAGATTTGTGGCTAGAAGAAAATTGTGTAAGTGCAGGAGCTTCAGATTTAAGGGAAAGTAAAGTGGGAGTAAAAAGTAGAGAGGGGTGACTGACAAGGGACTGTAGGTCAGAAAAGGGAATGGTGCAAAAAGATAGTAGTAGAGGAGGGATGTAGTGAACAAGAGGGAGGGTACAGAAAGAAGAGCAGTTGGATAAAGTAAGTTATAGAAAGAGGAAAAAGGTCTTATAGATCAGACTTAGTGGTGAAGTGGGTATGTGGAGAGGGAGGGGTTAAGTAGGATGATAACAGGTACATAAAGGGTTGTTATGGAGGTACACTATCAGGTCATGTTTAAAGTTAGGAAGGAAGGTATGACTTCTAATATGGAGTGGAAGATTGTTCCAGGTAAGGGATATGGAGTGTTTATGGAGTATTTTACCTATGTTCTTGTTGGGTTTATAGACTTATAGTAAGAGTTTATCAGAGCTGCGCAGGGATCGGGGAGGGGTGTACCAGGAGATCAGGTTGGACAGAGATGGACAGTCAAAGTATGAATTAGGAATTCTGAAAGCTTGGATCAGCTGACATTTGGTCAGAAGGTGTGGGAATTCGAGCCAATATAATTTTGTGAGAGCGGAGCAGTGATAGGATTTATAGGGGCTGCTGGTGACAAATCTAGCAATTTTGTTATAGGTTTGGTCTAGTTTTGCCATCAGGTTATTTTGTAGATTGGAAAATAGAGGGGAGCCATAGAGGCGGGCGGGGAGGAGATAAGATTGGGCTAGCAGTAGTTTTGAGTTGGGGGTCAGGAATTTGCTATTTCTGTATAGCATGCCCAGTTCTTGGTGTGTTTTCTTTATAGAATGAAGTATGTGGAGGTCTAGTTTGAGCTGGTCATCTATGATGACACCTAGGAGTTTAGTGTGTAAGTCTGGTGTTATGATGGTGCCATTTAGAGAGGATATGAGAAAGGTGGATTTGTGGTGGGCTAGAGTTTTAGGTAGGAATAGTAGGAGCTTAGTTTTAGTGAGGTTCAGAATAAGTTGATTATTGGAGAGCCACTTCTCATTAGAGTGAAATGAAGATTGGGTGATATGGTGGAGGTTATTGATAGAGTCAGAAATGGAGATCAGAGTTGAATCATCTGCATACTGTATGATAGAGGAGAGGCTGCTGGAAGTGTGTAGGTCATTGGAGATCAAAGTTGAATCATCTGCATACTGTATGATAGAGGAGAGGTTGCTGGAAGTGTGTAGGTCATTGGTGATCAGAGGTGAATCATCTGCATACTGTATGATAGAGGAGAGGTTGCTGGAAGTGTGTAGGTCATTGGTGAAGAGGTTGAAAAGGAGTGGACCAAGAACTGAACCTTGAGGAACACCGGTCTGAACTGGCAGAAAGGGTTAGAAGGAATTTTATCATTTAACCGCTTGTAGACGGCTGGACAGGTAACTTGAGAACCAATTTAGAGTGGGGATGGAAATGTTCAGTTGAGAAAGTTTATGAAGTAGAAGGTTGTGAGAGACAGTATCAAAAGCCTTTGAAAGATCTAAGAAGAGGCAGGACACAAGTTTATTATTGTCTCCGGCCTCAGCTACAGTATGAGAGAAGGATAAGAGTGCAGTGTTAGTACTGTGTTTGGGCCTGAAACCATGCTGGGTGTTGGTTAAAAGATTGTTTTGAGTAAGGTGAGAAAGCAGTTGAGAATGGATACACTTTTTAAGAATTTTGGAGAGGGGAGAAAGAATGGCAATGGGACAGAAGTTAGATGGTTCTGTGGAGTTACCTCCTATATGTAGTGGGATAGTGTAGTATTCCTTCCAAATAGAGGGGGCAGTGGATTCTTGGATTAAGCGGTTGATTAGAATGGTGATAGGAAGGGCAATAGAGTTAGCAGCAAGTTTAAGGAATTGGGGAGGTAGGTTATCAGGGGCGGGAGAACAAGGATTGAGTTTACTGAGGAGAGTTTTAATATAACTAACAGAGACAGGTTTGAGCATGAAGGGGTCTGAGAGGTTAGTGGAATCAGATTGGGAATGTGAAAAAGGTGTGGGTGTGGTAATTGAAGTGACAGAACTGGAAGTGGAATTATTGGTAGGGTTGGGGTTATTAGAGGTGTTAGGTACTAGAAGGTGTGGGTGTGGTAATTGAAGTGACAGAACTGGAAGTGGAATTAGAGGTGGGGTTGAGGTTATTAGAGGTGTTGGGTACTAGTTTAGAAATGGTATCAATGAAGTAGTGATTTAAATGGATGGCGGTATCTGAGGGAGATTGATTGGGAAAAGGGTTGGGGGTTGTGGGTGAGCCAGGGCTAAGAAGAGTTTTTATGGTTGACCAGAACTTCTGGGGGTTAGTAGTTTGCAGAGATTGGTCAGACAGGTAAAACTTTCTTTTGTCCTGGATGACTCTTTTTTTGCAAGGTTTCTAAGTTCCCTCTAAGATTGTAGGGGGGCAGGAGATTTGCTTTTCTGATATTGTTTCCAAGTGGCATCTCTTTTATGCATAAGGTGTAGAAAACCACCAGTGTGGACAATGGAACAACTAAGAACAAAATACCAAAATTCACTGTAATGCAAACGAACCTCTGTGTCTTGGGAAATCCACACACTACTTCAGTGCTACAATTGCACCAACGATAACCAGCAGCACAAAACTCACCCCACAATCCAGAACAGTGTGATCTGACTTCGGTCAAAGCCAAAATCATGGAACTGAGAGGGGAAGTGAGTAGACTGACTTCTTTGCTCAACCATTTCAGCAGCATTTTTACTGATACTCGAACTGGTGGTTTTGTGTCCAACACATGTCAGTGCTCTCCTTTGGCTGCCAACAAGTGTCAGCGCTCTCCTTCGGCTGCCAATAATAGTAACAGTAAAGTTTTAGTACCACAAGTGCTTTGAGACAGCAACGACAGTACAGAGGAGGTAATTCGATTATCTAATTTTTCTACATACACCACAGATATACCGAATGGGCAAGGGACCTGTATAGAGCAGATTTCACCCAATGGGAAAGGGATTAGTACTGGAACAACCAAATCTCTTGATATACCTACTGCTCTACATACAGCAACCCAACGTAGTAGCAGTAAGTTGGGTATATCTGACTTTACGTTTGACTTCTCTTTTGGTGATGGTGATGATGAAGCTAATAGAATAGGTACTAAACTGAAGAGAATGAAACAATTTTTTACTTATGCTACTACGGCCAAGGGGGTCATTAAAACCAACGAAGTTATGGACACAAATACTTTGGACAAAAACATTTCTGAAGCTATGGGTAAAAATAAAACACAGAATACAGACCCCATTAAGACATTTTTAGAAAAAGATTGTGTTTTTGGCAATATACATCCCAATGTGGATGTTAGTAGGTCGCATACTTTGAAGGATATGCATAAGGGTACATTAAAGGATCTTGTTTATGCTTTGGGTAGAAAGTTGTTTCAAATCAACAATATTAAATTGTACAATGCTTATTTATCTAAATGTGTAGAAATGAAAATAGTCCCGATGGGACTTAGATTCTTTAAATACCCAATGGGATTGGATGTCACAGAGAATATGATACATGAATTTAACAATTTTTTTGATCAAAGTGGTTTAAAGTATATGTCAATACTTATAAAGTTCAATGATGATAAGTTAGTTCATTTACTACAAGAGGTGGAAGAATTAAATAAACTGATTAGGAATGATTTACTTTTTTCCCAATGGGAGAAACTGTATGTAAGGCAGTTTTCCAATGCAGAATATAACATACAGAAAGTGTATGGTCGGAAGATGAAGAAATTTCATAGGGATTTGGACCATTACAAAAGTGGGAAAGCCTACTTGTGGGATAAGAATAAAAATGAAAATAAAAATAAAAATAATTATAGAAATAAACATCAAACAGACCTATTCAAGAACTGATAAGAATTATACACAGCACAGTCAGGAAACAGTAGATAATTCAGATTTTTTTATACACAGAACATAGAGAGAGGGAAAAACATTGGACCAGTGGGAACTGGAAAGGACAGCAGCATCACCAACATTTAAGATACCATTAATAGCACATGATAATGGTGGTCCCACTGGAGACAGGGTTGATACAGTAGAAGACATCAGGGATGATGATGGTATCACATATGATGGTGCAGTCTCCACCTATAGGAATTTTAACATCTATAATTATACAGGGTATGAATTAACTACGAGTCACTTTGACCTGTTGTCTAAAGGGATCAAGTATATTCCAACCAATAAGTTTAGTTTAGTAGATTGTATCGGTGAAGTTAAAAGGTATGTCAGGAAATTGAATTTGGCTATTATGTTCAAAGATACCAGAGCCACAGGTACATCCCATCATAATGACACTACCTTACAAGTATTAAAAAAGAAGAGTACGTATATATCCCCCATGCACCCAACCATTTCTATGTATGACAAAGTAGTGACTCGACAGATCTATCAGTTAAATAAACAGTTAGCAGGCATTCATCCTAAGTCCAACCTAACGGTTGAAGAATACAAGGTGCTTCAGGAATTAAAGAATGCAAAAAGCATTAGAATTATGAAACCAGATTAAGGGGGGGGGTGTAGTTATTTACGACAGTCTACTGTATACCTGTAAGGTACATGAATTGTTACATACTTCAGGCAACTACTCTAACGTTTCCCTCAATGAAATTAACATTGGATATAGAAAAATTGACGTGTATAGAAGACTTTTTAATTGATAATAGGATAAACAATGATATTTACAAGTATAGTAAAGAAGATTATCCCACTTTAGCCACCATAGTAGGCATCCCGAAGATACACAAAGGGATAGAAGATCCCCCTTTCAGACCGATAATATCAAGGAGCAGATCTAAGACATTTCCTATGGGCAAAGTGATTGATACATATCTCAAACATGTATATGGAAAAATTTCACATATAGCTAAAGATTCTTGGGAATTTTTAAAAAGTTATCCCATATATTTATCCAACAATGATATATTATTTGTGACCATTGATGTCATAGATTTGTTCTCATGTATCCTTAAGGAAGAGGGACTAGAGGCATTTGAATGTAGTATTAGGAAATATGCTGACATTCAGTGGGATACTACATGTCTTCTCATCGAAATGATGTCGTTGGTCCTTGACCACGATTATATCTTTTTTGAAGGAGAATTTTTCAGGCAAACCAGGGGCGTAGTTATGGGAGCCGCTTGTGCCCCTATATACGCCAACCTGGTTATACTTGAGTTGGAAGAGACCAAAATATTTGAAAGCAATTATATGAAACATATCAAATATTATTCTAGAAATTTGGACGACATCTATTTGATATGGGATGGTGGAGACATTCTGTTGGATCAATTTTTGGATTATATTAACAATAGCAATAGTTATTTGAAATTTACGTTTTCTAAAAATAATAAGGGTCTGGCATATTTAGATACACTAGTTTCTAGAGATGACAATAAGTTTAGTTCTAGGATATATAGAAAAAATACATTTTCAAATAACTATTTAGAATATTCTAGCAGTCATTCAAAGAGGCAATTTATGAACATATATAAGGGGCCACTTATTAGAGCAGTCAGGATGACATCTATATATACTGATATGTTGGATGAAGTGACATTCATCACCTCATTATTCAAGGAAAGAGGTTATGATGTCAAAGCCATGTCCAAAGTTAGGAAATATGTAATCAATGAGTGGGGGAAAAATATACACCCTTATTGGGAGAAAGATACAACAACAGTAATGAAAAGGTGGTGCAAAACCTAGCTGTTAAGACGATAGATGATAGTTCCTTTGACAGGACATGTATTTTGGAATATGGAGCACATATTGGTAAGGTCAAGAAAATCCTGACTGATAATTGACATATTATTCTAGTAGATCAGGACATTGCCCCTATTTTAGGTCAAGGCCCTAGATTTGTCAATAAAACTGGTATTAACATCAAACTTATTTTAGAGAGAGGTCATATAAATAAGACCCCCATATATAGGAGCACAACTAAATGTGGGGCATGTAAACAATGTTACATCATATTTCAGGGTGATAGTGTGGTATTGGATAACTATAACCACACTAAAGTTTTGTGGAGGTAACTGTCAAACCAAAATGGTTATTTATCTAGCTATATGTAGGACCTGTTCTGGGTTCTATATAGGCAAGACTCAAAGGAGATTTAACAGACGCATTTATTCCCACTTATACAGTATTAAAAGAAAGGATGATAAAAATGTGCTCTATAGACATATTAAGGAGCATGGAGATAATCATTTTTTAATTTTGGTATAGTAGACATTGTGCAGGTTGACCCAAGAGGGGGAGACTTTAATGGCTTGCTCCTATATAAAGAATTTTGGTGGTATTAAACCATTATTGGCCTTGAAATTATATATAATCTCTGTGACTAAAATAATAAAATCCATATGTTTGATATATTTTATACATTTGATATATTTTTATATATTATATATATTTTATGGTTATTAAGTTGATTTTTTGATGTTTGAATCGATTTTTTGATGTATATCAATCACAAATTATTATTATTATTTTGGTTCATTTTTATGTATTTAATACAACAATAGTAGTATTGCCGTGTTAGTAAATGTGTATGTATGTCTTTAAAATTAGTAAGACTGATTTCAAACAGAATTGGGGCCAAAAAAGTTATTTAAAGATCAGCTAACATCAGTTTCAGTGTTCTGATGAAGCTTATATTCATACAAGTGAAAGCGCTTAACCTTTTGGAGTTTGGATTCAATAAATGTTTTTTATTTTTAACACTGTCGCTTTCTGAGTCATTCGCTTGTTCTAAGATGTTTTGTGCTGCTGGTTATCGTTGGTGCAATTGTAGCACTGAAGTAGTGTGTGGATTTCCCAAGACACAGAGGTTTGTTTGCATTACAGTGGATTTTGATATTTTATGCATAAGGTGGAAGGTTTCTTTGGATAGCCAAGGGGCATGTTTAGCTTTGACTTTTATTTTCCTGATGGGGGCAAGAGAGTTGATTATGTTTTAGAATGTCTGGTTGAAGTAGCTAACTGCATCATTTAAAGGTAGAGAGTATAGGCAGGACCAGTTAATATTTGAGAGAATTTTGTTGAAGAAGTGGTATTGAATTTTCTTTGGTTGCGGATTTATTTTAAGAGGTGTGTACTAGTGAGGTTGGGTGAGTATCTAGTAATGTGGATAGGTAGGTGGTCACTGATGGAGTCAGATAGTGTACCTGGCTGGTGGTACAAATTAGGAGAATTTACGAGAATCCAGTCTAGAATAGAATTGAAGTGGTTTTTGCCAAGGCAGGTAGGGGAGGAGACAAGCTGAGTAAAACCATGTAGGTTGAGACTATGAGATGGTGTAGTAGACTTATCTGAGTTCCAGTCTATATTTACATCCCCAAGTATGATAGTTTCAAAGGGGATGTGAAGAAAACACCAAGATAAGATGTCTTCAAGGATGGTAATATTATTCCCTGGTGGGATATAGATTGAGGCTATGGCCATTTTTTGGTAGTTGTTGAGATGACGGGTTACTATGAGTAGCTCTGCAGGGTGGAAGGTGGGAGTGGTAATTGTAAGTGGTAAAATGTTAAGAGAGTCAGAAAAAAGAATGGAGACACCACCTCCCTTTTTGCTAGGTCTGTCCTGTCTGTGGATATTGAAACCAGGGGCAGATCTCAGAGTTGAAGATGTGAGGTTTTAACCAAGTTTCAGAGAGAGTTAAGATGTGGGGGTATAGTATTGTATGAGTGTGTGGAGTTCAGGCACTTTGTTGCAGTTGCTCTGGATGTCAAGGGAGAAGAATTTTAGTCTTTTGGTTCTGTGTGCAGAAGTGAGAGTGGATGGGGAGGTACTAGTGAGTTTGGGATTGCAAGATGTGTGGGGGGAAGCAGTAGTAGTGATAGTAGATGGAGTGGAGGAATTGGAAGATAAGAGTTGGTTATTAGGACCAGGGTTGCAGTGTATATCACCTGAAAGGAGGAGTGTTGTCAGGATAGAGAGTAAAGAGTTAGGTTGAGGGAGAGGATTCAGAAATTTGGATTTTAAGTTTGGGATTTGTTTTGATGAGGGGTGTAATTTAGTTTTAAAGAAAAAAAAAGTGTGGTAGAATGCAGTGAGTGTGGGCATAAAGGAGTGTGATAGGACCTGGATAGATTTTGGGAGGAATGTAGGATCCGAGTTGAGGGTAACGGGTGAATTGCAGGGGTGTGTGATAAGATGTGATGTATGTCAGTGTAAATAGCAGAGGGGAGAGGAAAAGAAGTGGAAACATCTTTAGTGTTAGGTGTAGGCAATGGTTACAACAATGTGGTATGTAAAGCAGTTTGAAATGTGACAGGTAATCTCTTGAAAAAAAATAAAGGGATAATAAAATATACCACAAAAAATATATTCTTTGTAAATAAAATATACTTGAAAATTTAGCAACCACAAAAGGTCCCAGCAGTAAGACTACAAACAAAGTTTGTCTTAATCATAATACAATAAACGGTTTCCTTAATTAGCAGACTGCAATCATCTGACCACCAAAAAAAAACAAACTGCAACATATAAGTAAATGCAGACAGATTAACAGAACACAGATAATCTGCACAACTGGATGTTGTGATAAGAGAAAATGCTGTGCTTCAAGCTAAACCCACTAAACTACAGTTTCATAAAACAGAGAGAGCTCTTCCTGCTTTACTTCCTTTCTTGTACCCAGTATAACCTGTGAGGTTTACACACAGTTGTAGAAGCGCAAAGTCATATGATAGGAGCAATATTCCAAAATATATTTTTCTCCAAACCAAAGATGAATTCAAAAATAAATCCAAGCATATAATGGACCATAAATCTACCCCTATATGGATAGTATCTTAGTCCAATTCAGGATATCATCCACCAAAACTATGTTGAAAAAACAATGGAAACTCCTAAATTCACTGGCAAATAAAAAACGACCAGAGAGTCAAAGAAATTCTTGTAGTGGTGGCAATTCCGCTCACAATAGTGATGAAGTTAACCCAGCAGTCAAGGATCTCATAATAATAACAGTTCCACTCAAATAAGCACTAGGAATCCTCCATTATGGACGCCACAAGCTATAACACAAATACTGTGCCATGGCCCACGAAGCTGCTAGGAAGAACAGAACTGGAAATTAAGTTAAGTGTTTACTGTTGCAGCAGATTTCTCTCCTACTGGTGGGACTGATTGAGAAGTCTGAAGCCACCAGTAAAGACAAGCACAATCACATCTAGGATGGTCTGAAACATAAAACACACTGCTGCTGAATGTTTAGACTCCTAGCATTAAGCAGCAGTACCTTGAGTTTATCTAGAGAGGATTTTGTTATGTTCGGAGGTTGATTATTTTGACACTGCCTAAAAAAGGCACAATAAGGGTGGATAATCTCTTTGCCAGTATCCAAACACCTAGAGGAGATAGATGCAGGTCATCTCTGGCAAAACAGTATGGATTCTCAGCCATGTTTCCCCAGGTTAACAAATACTGAATCCCCTTGGACTGACACCAGAAGGTAGGCCAATTGTTAAGTCAATCATTTTTCATTTGCATTCTGACATCATCCTTGGAGAATGTAAAATGCTGCTTAAGGCTAGGCTTATACGTGCCTGTGACATATAATCTGAGAGCCCAGTCATGTCCCTCTTCATGTAGTCCAGTGAGGTAGGTCTCAAGTCATTCACTCCCCACATGGAATATGACAGAGTCATACCAGTACTTGTGGCTGAGTGACTTGAGTGCTTGAGTGACTTGACCGATCCTGGCACCTGACAGGCAGCTAACCGTAACCCGCTCCTTATCCAGCCTGGTGAGGGGAACATCCATGTGTCTCACAATGGAGTCACCTATGACCAATACATTATGTTTTGTGGTGTTACGCCTTATAAGGTTATGTGTTGAGACACTGGTGTATGTGTTATTATGTGTTGTGGTTGTTTTTTGCATTGTTATATGTGTTTCCGTTTGGGAGGCCTCTGATTTTTTGGTAAGTTACTAGTAAGCACCTCCGCATATGTGGCTTCATGTGACATGTCCTTATTTAGTGTGGGAAGTCTGTGTGCTGAGAACCTGTTTGGCATTCAATTTGTTCTTGAGTAAAAGTCTTGATTTCAATTTCATAGTCTAACCACATCTTTCACATATCTTTCACATAAAATATTTGTTTGTTTCAGGAATAAGTGGTTACCAGTATGCATGAGACAATTGCTGCATTGCCTCAGGATGCCCAAGTCTATCAGGCTGGCCAGAGAGCTGATGGGAAACTGCCTGTCCATGATAGTAGGCTCTTACTGTATGTTTTATTAGGGAAGGAAATGGGTTAATTTGACAGGACTGCGCTAGTAGCTCAGAGACCACAAGAGGGACCTATACTTTGTGGAGGCTAAGGTTAATCAATAAGGCAACACTGCTCAGTGTGCAACTGAGTTGCTTGTAGAGTAGCAGAAAAACTTGGGAGGGTTTCACTGACAGCTATTTAGGGCAAAACTGAGCTTCTAGGCATTTGTGTCTATGCAAGAACACTGCTAACTGCTGCTGCACAAAGAGCAGTACCATGTGAACACAAGGCTTAAATATGAACAAAGGTAAATAAGTTTTAAGCTGGAAAGCACACAATAAGCCTTCCACCAATAAACCCAAACTCAGACAGGCTAGATCAGCACACTTCAGTGACAAGGGAGTATAAAAACACCTTCTTAATGTCGAATATCTGGTTTAGAGCCCAAGTGTAACAAGACCACTCAAACTATCTACAACAGCCCTACAACTAACAGATACAATGTAATACAGTGCAATTAACTACTTAAAGCAGTAGCACACAATATCGTTTTTTTTAACTGCTAATGTACAGTCACAGATATTTAGAGCCCGTTTATGCACACTTCCCAGCTCAGATAGACCAGGTAGACACCAACTGCCACTAGATGAATAATCAAAGTCCTTTGAATGCAAAAGCACAGTAAAGGAGTATCTGGATTAAAATGCTACCACAAACAAACTTAAAGACATGGATATGGCAGTGTACTTTAAATAGCTTATAAAAGTGTGATTATTCAATAAAAGTCGTCACTTTGTATAAATGCGCCAAAAGCCACTCAATTGTAAGGAATTTATAAAGGCACTAAAAACAAGATAAACTGATTAATAAGTGCTCCAATCAATAAAACTACATGCAGAAATCTCAAGTGTTTCCCCAACCAAAACAGACCAGGCTATCTCCCAGTGCACTAGATGGAAAATCCACTGACCTCTTTATGTAAAAACAAGGGCATGCTAGAGTATAAAAATATACTTCTTTATCCAACAGCTAGCTAGATAATGATTTTAAACCAGGTAAAGCAATAGAACAGACAATGAGAGGCAAAATGCATTTTTTTAATATAAGCACAATGAAAGGCATATAAATAATTCAAGATATCAACAGCATTGTAAAAGGGGAGGAGCTTATTAAGCTCAATATACAGTAGGGGTGAGCATCTTAAAATCACCACGTTTAAAAATTTGATCAATGAAGGGGAGGCTGGGTGGAAAAAACTAGCAGGGAATTGCCAGCAGTGCTTTAGTTTATGCAGGCTTGACAGAAAAAGACAAAGGCCCAGAAATTCATTGTGTATTTAAGTATCACTTACACAATTTAACCAATGAAAAAATATGTGAATTGTCCAGTGTAACTAATTTAAGTGTCTAGCTCTCACACAGAACAAAAACACCAGGTATAGCAGATTTCCTCCCCAGTGGGGAATCATCATCAGTGTTTTACTTTATGCAGGCTTGAAATCTTTTCAGAACAAGACAAAGGTCCAGAAATTCAGTGTATAAATATCACTCAAACAATTTAACCAATGGGAAAAAAAAACATGTGAAATGTGCAGCTTAGATAATTTAAGTGTCTTACTGTCACATAAAACAAAAACACCAGGCCAAGCAGATTTCTTAAAACAGAAAACAGAATGGTAATGTAGTGTTGCAATGTAGTGCTATGTCATAACCATATCACTACAACAAGGCACTATGACATGATTGCTTACCTCTCAAACTGCAGATATCAAAAATTTGGAGTATGGCTCTTATAAAGTAGGTAGATCCATCCAAAATCTGAATATCTAATTTTCATAGTATTTGCATACTGAATAGTATAACTCAACTCAGTTTCACCAGGATTGTAGATACAATACACTCAGAAACACAAGTTTAAACAAATTGAGAGTGACAAAATGACACAAAACAACCAAATAATAAAATAATGGAAAGGACTAAATGGACAAGCAATATTCTGGGGGACTTTATGTAGCTATTGCTCAGCTGAATCTGAATCTAAGACAAAGGCAATTATTGCAAACACGATGACATATGGTTGTAACTTTTATTGTGCAGAGTCCTGTGCTACACAATTCATTACCATTTTAAGGAAATAATCATCATCAACTGCCTTTTTCTCATGTTTACATGAGCTTAAAGTGTCATATCAACATTAGTCAATGTGACCAAATCACCTAGAGCCAATGTTTTACCACATATTCAAACAAAATCACAAAGAAGTCTTGAATACAGCCCTTTTTGCCTAGAGTCTTTTTTTATCTATTTATAATTCAGGTAAGCCTGCCAGACAAAGTTTCCTTTTAAGGGAGTGATCTGATGGCAGTGTCTATTTAGATGATTTGCTTAATCACACAGAAGGCAAATGTAGGGGGAAAGAAATCAAACCCTGTACCTCTTACAGGAAATGGGTTATTAACAGCTTAGAGCCTTAATCCTCTACACTGACAGTTTTATCTACTAAAGAGTAGCCAAAATACACCTCCAGCAACACCACCACATGGGAGTGTGGTTACACAGTTGGAGACAATGTATGGTGCAAGCATTAACTTGGCTCAAAACAGTAAGCTGACAAAACTGCTGTAAAAAAGAGATAGTGTTAACTTTAACATTGCATAAATGTAAAGAAATACTGCACTAGCAGTGAATGCATAACCTAGTTTGCTTGTATTTGTTAACTGCAATAGAACACTGATCCACTTTAACATTTTTAGACTCAGCCCAGGAGCACTACCTGGTTAAGTGACTTGTTTAGAATTACAAAGTTAGGCAAATAAAGGCTGACTAAAATCAAATCCTGTGCTATGGGAAGCAGCTAGTTAACAGCTAATAACCTTTAATTCCCTGAACCAACTGCTAGAAAAGATGGCTACCTCCTATTATACTAACAACTGCCACAGCTAAAGTATTGCTGCTGCATGTTTCACCACTGATTAACCACCCTGTCCTTCTGCTGCTTGTATGACTAGTGTGAAAGGTCCTGTTGGAATAATTCTTGTACAATATCATGTTGTGTAGCAGGGAATACACAACATACATCTTGCTGCAAATGTCTGGGCTGTATTGCTGTGCTGATCCTTAAGTGTCTAGAATCAGAAGCATCTCCTCAATAATTCAAATATACATTCTGCTACATTTTGCATCTCTGCATGTGTTATAGGGAATTTTGTGAATTGTCTGGGAGTTGAGAATCACACTCCTCAGCAAATGCTGTAGGCCATATTTAGCATCACCTGCAACACACAATACAGAGCATATTATGCATAGCCTGCTGCCTTATTTCATGGTACTATTGTGTTTACATCTATATCTAGGACTTGCATAAACCTATCAAGCAGGAAGCCATATGATAAAAAACCTCTTGCAAAAGCCATTGTACCAAATGTATAAATCATGCAGATTGCCTGAATGTGCACAATCATATTATAACATTCCCCACAGCAGGAAACCTTATCTTTAAGCAAGTGAAAGCCCTTGGGTATTTATTACAAGCCCTTTTGACCAGGTGGGTCCTTGATAGTAATATGCATCCAGTCAATAGCATCCGAGACCTCAGGTAAATTAACTATGACATCAAAGTGTGATGCTGGTTTTATCAGAAGTCTAACTATGATGGGGTGAAGGGTGCAGCCACACCAAGTGCAAGGTGCTACAGGTCTCATTTGACAGAGGCCTATATCTGTGTCAAGCTATATATCTATATCTAATCTAATGCTGTAGCTATACATACACACACACACACACACACACACACACACACACACATATATATATATATATATATATATATATATAAACTTAGAGATTAGCATTTGATTACCTGGAAAGTTTGACTGGGTAGGAGCTCATTGTTAACAAGGGCCTGGGGAGAAAAGATGCAAAGTATTACAAAGCATTTTAAGAACAATAATTTTACAGTCTTTAAAAATAATGCAAAAATATATAGATACATATGCACACACAGACTCCATATTTATATATTTTGTATGAATATACTCAGCCTAGAGACATATGAAAGATTTAAGAAACAGGAAAGTGCTGTGGAAAAATAAACAAGCTTCACAATTTTTTCTCATTTTATAAATAGCTCTGACTGCTTGCTCACACAGAAAGTAATTTATCAATGAAATTGCTTGCTGACGGTTTTATCAGCACTGCTTTGCTGTGTTAAATGTCACATTTTCCAGCATGAGATAGAGTCCCTTAGGGAATCAATAGCTTGTCATAGTAATAGATCAACTGCTAGTTCTCAGGCCCAGAAAGACAGAGAAAGGGCAGATTCACATGCAAACACAAACACACAAAAATACACACACAGATAAACACACAAACACACATGCACAGACACACAATACAATGACTTTATAATGCTGAATATCATTGGATAATGGGACTCCTCATGTGGTCTGTTGCAGTAAGGCATCAGGGAAAATATGATAACAAAGATTATAAGTGAGGAGATATGTTGATAACAGGGAATCTTCTGAAGAGAAGACAAGTTCGGCAACCTGAACATTATTCCTCAAGTTTTTATTTTGGCTTCTTGCTTGTTACATGCAAGTGCTCCTATATATTTATATGGTGTATAAACCATGTTTATAAGACAACAATTTCTGATTTTGAGCAGTAAATTAAAAACTAACATTTTGTATATAGCAGTTAAGATGTTGCTACATTTATAGTAAAACAAGTTACGTAAAGATAATACTGCGTACTGGGATGAAAGTGACATGATTTATTTTGCCATAGACAGAGAGACATTACTAAATTTGTACCAGACAAGTGGGACACATGAAATCTATTAAGGGATGTGTTGTCATACTGCTTTTCTAGGTAGCAGCGGATACATATCAGGACCACTATCAGGCAACAGAAAGCGTAAATGTCAACAACCTTTCATAAAACAGGAATAAATGTAGATGTTTTTCAGTTCTGCACTGGAAAGACTTTAGTACTTTTATTTTATAAATGCTATATCATTTTATGTTTAATAACAAATTATAAACGTGCAAACTGTGGACACCAGCAACTTATCCTTTGCACTAGGGTAGCTGTGCTTGTTAATATGTTACCTGATACTGTTTGTTGAGTATCGACAGTGTTGCACAACATGAAACCAAAGCTGTAAACACTGCTGAGTTGTTGACAAGGATGCAGCGGTGTTTCTTTCCTGACCAAACATTAACTTCAATGCATTTTAGGGATAGATTTTGTACATGTAACTTCATTAATACTCATACAGAAACAAATAATATCTCTTACAATATTTGACTTTGGGAGTCTGTTTTGTTGGTATTTCTATATACTATTGCATTGCAAGATTTCAGCGCATCAGCAGTTAGTATTCTTAACTTTGGTCCCCTGTTCAGTTCATCTTGTTTAATAGTATACTCCTTGTAACAGTAACTTGTTTACTTGTTTCCATGTGTTGACAGCAAATAGTCCATCTGAGCTAGAAACCCTTTTTTATAGGAGTCATATGGAAATGATCTCCATAAAGTACTCATTACAATTTAATAAAATATGTTTCTTTAACAGAAGTTTCATAAAATAGCAAAGAGTATAAAAAGACATATATAAAATACTGCCTTTGTGGAGAAGAAAGACAGATAAAAAAATTAGATGCAACTCCATTAAATAATCTTACTTATTTACTTAACCTTGTCTCTATTTATTTATTAATTTGCCAGACATTTGTTAACTGGATGAGTAAGCTGGTCTATTTACACATTTCAGTCATGACACAGGTATAAAAACAGTATTATATATAATTATGAAATAATAATAATATACAACTGAGATACTATGCAAATGAGGTTCGCAATTCACGTATTTTTAGCAATCAAAATGTAAGTTAAGGTGATTATACACAGAAATTCTCCTTAAATTGTTGATATTTAGGTGACATGTATACATAGTGTGGTTTGTTGTATATGAGATTCCCATTTCCTGCATCATTTATTCCTGTTTCCTTTAACTATTTTGCCCTTTTCTGTCTTAATTTTTATTGTGTGTAGAGACCACCATAATATAAGTCAGAAAATTTGACAATCAGCTGCACTGTTGGATGTTGAGCCCAAAGGGTTTGTTTGCCTATCAAAACATTATGTTATTGCACCCCCACCCCATAATACTGTACCTTGTTCTATGGCATGTACATTCAACTGCAGTAAAAGATGAAGCACACACACTAAAATATGCTTACTAGGCATTTATGAGTGAATAGCTACTAATGTATTGTATTTTATATTTTAATTTGTTAACAGGGGTAGAACACTGATCCCATCGGATCTGTTTCAGTTTTAGCCCTGGGAGCTATCAAGCATGTTTCACTCTGCATGCAGTTCCTGACTTACTTGTACCTTTTCATTTCATTTGCATTTGTAGATGGAAGACAGTGTTCTTGAGATAAGCAAAATAATGTCCCTCAAATAATTTTGTGTACTATTGTTTAGAAGGTGTATGTCTGGGTAAAGCCATGGAGCTGCTTTAAAATTTCACTATATTATTTCTCAAATGTGACTGCATTGGGAAACATGAGTAAGTTTGAGATTCAAAGATGAATTACTATGGTATCCAGCTATACCCTACAGGTAGCATTCAGAGGAAAAAGCTGAATATCATTTAGCATTTAATGCAATGACATCGCTGACTAAATTCATTTCTCAAAAAAATTTACTATGGAAACAATTATACCTGCAATGGAATTTAATAAACTTGGGGGAGCTGGCCAGGAGGAATGGCTGTAGATTCTTCTCCAGGACAGAAGGACTTACTGCACTCTATATAAACCCATTAGTAGATAATGGTCTAGTATAAACAACATCAGTAAGTAATACGTGGGTGGGTGGCACATGTTGCAGTGTCCTGCTTCATGTTGTATACTTCATCAGAAATCTAAATTAGTACATAGAAGACAACTGTTATGACCTAGGCTGTCCCCTGAAGTTAAACATCTCAGCTCTTAATAGAAGAATAAAACTCTCTTCCTCTTTATAAGTTGAGTCTTCTGCTTGGTGAAATGGCACTCCCAGGTTTGTTCAAAAAGAATATTTGGACTAAGCAGTAAAGTAAGGAAGAAAGTGAGAAAAATTACATTAATTCTGCAGCAGTCAGAGTAAAAGTATGAGAAACAAATAAAAATCTGAAAAAATCCCAACAAAAATAGAAACTCAAAGCACAAACTATTGTGTACTGTAGTAGGGTTCACAGGATGTGATATTGCTTTGTTTTTATAAAGTGCCATTGCCTCTGGAAACTATGAACTAGGTCTGATTCCTAATCTTAGAAAATGTTCTGCATGTATCATGTATTGATACACTGTAATACAAAGTTATATCTGAAGTTTCCATAGGGAATGTGTAGTCCTCATACTATTACAGCTTACTGCACAGCTTTGGTAAGTCTTTATAGATGCAAGAAAGAGTAAGCAGATAATCTTGAAATGTCAGAATGCAGAATGCCTTGGAATGTGGAAACTGAATAACCGAATATCTAGACTTCATAATCTAAGTCTGAGTTTGCCATTTCTCAGAATATTCTCTTTTCCCTGAGGTATTGTGATCTCAGAGTTGGTATACGTACTTCTGGAGAAGGGGAGGGCATGCCCCCACATTGGGGATGGAGGAGGATCTATCCCCCTGCGAGAAGAAGATTGATCGATATTCACTCCCTCATTTAATTTCCTTTTTAATACCATTATTGAATTACCACTTGTGACACAGGTAGACTTACATTTATATAAACGTAATCACACCATACTAACAAGTTCACATTTACAAATATTATAGGATATATAAAAATATACATGCTGTGTCATCTAAACAACACCACATAAAATTATTGCCTGCCTTCTCTTAAACCTCATTTCTCCTTCAAAACATTTTTTCTGCACGTATTATTCTCACAACTTCTGTTTTTTCTGTGTAATTTACTCCTGTCATTTTCTAAATATACCACTTCCTGTTCTTTTATTTCTGTTACAATATTCACTACTTCAGGTATAGTAGGTTTAGACTTTGATTACCATTTTCTAGTAATTAATTTTTTGGCAGCCACCAGAATTAAACTTAACAAGGCCTAACTAACAGATCCAGTATCCAAGCTAAAAAAAATAATGTCCTTAGTTACACTCATTTGCTTACCCAGTGGTTCCTGACAGAGTACTCTGTGGGGAATTTTTTAAGTCTGCCAAATTACACTCCCATAACATATGTTCCCAGTCAACTTTTTCTTCCCCATCGCAGCAACATTTGTGATCTACCTAAGGGAAAATTATTTGGAGTCTGCTTGAGTTATAAAAGTAAATATCCAAACACTTCCAGGCAGAAATCTTAAATCTTCTGGATTTTGTTGCATATTTGGGAGGCAGTAAAAGTAATGTCTTTTGGCTTTTCCTCTGTCTTTTATTGCCCTATTACCAGCTTGATACCATGAAAAAGTAAGAGAAAAACGATAAATTAAGTCCTCTGGTGCAGTCTGAAAGACAAGCTGAAGCATTTACTGCTAAAGGAAAACTTTTCATTATATTTGGTGTTCTCATATTTACTTGCTTCCACTTAAAATTTGTTATTAGACTAAGACAGTGGTCATAATTCAGAAATTCAACTTTGCAGAAGTAAGAGAAAGCATATTGGTTCTAGACATGTTATGACCTGTGTACTTTTACATCCTCTCAACAAATCAAGACTACAGCCTATTAACTTAAACATGCTTTTGTCTAGCTTTTCTTCTTTTTTGTACTGTAATGCCTATATTTCTTAATACCAAAAAAGAAGAAAGAGAAAGGAAAAAAGGTATATGTTTACTTTATTAAGTTTACCACATACAAGAACAACTAAAATACTTTACTACAAAATATACAGTTTATATTGTGATAAGTTTCATAGAAATACTGTTAAGAAAAAAAATTACTTACATATAACTTTTTCCTTCCTCCTTCCCTTCTTTCAGAGTCCTTCCAATAATGGCATGAAGTCAGGAAAATGTATTTTAGTTCCAGACAAGTTTAACAAAGTCAAACAAATTCCACTCTTTCCACTTAGGTTTATACAGCCATATTTCAAAAATGTGTCTGATGCTTTACAGTCTCACATTTTTTCACTAATTTCCATTTTGCTGGTCTTCTACCTGTTCATCTCCATCTCTCAGCTCCACTTTCTGGTTCAATTCCACAGTGCTCCCAATGCTTCTGTTCAACTCCTGTGCTTTTCTCTGTCTGTTGAGCATTTTCCTTTGGAACAGTGAAAAAGGTTTCACTGACAAAGTCTCTCTCTCTGTGCTTTATTATCAGAAGAATGTGAAGCAAAGTCCCTTTCTGTTTGATTGCTCATTTTTTTTGTTGTTGGACAAACCTTTGTATTCCTCTTTATCATCTTGTGCATCAAATAATTATTTTGATCCCCCTAAGAAAAAAAATATTCTGAAGAGAACTGGATACATCAGCTTGAATCTCACACCTGCCTCTACTTTTCCTTATTACTGGAATAAATGTGTTTCTCTTCAGCCTGGTGTATAGTAAGTAATAATTTCCACATTCTACTGTCTCCAACCTTTTAATGCTTTGCCCTTTTGCCACAGTTTTGTCAGGATCAACTCTTTCTGCTGGTAGGTTTGCATCCTTACTAATAAAGTTCTGAGCTGATTTCTTATTGTCATATTTGCAGGATATACACAACGTGCCCTTTAAATTAGCAGCTCCTGCTGTGGAATACCAGTCCAGCTGATTATTTGTGCCTTCATAAAATTAATCTAGTCTGTTCCTTCTAGTTTCTCTGGTGCAGCAGAAAATCTCAGATTTTCCCTACGTGTTCTGGCTCCTAACTCTACCATTTTTGATACATCTCTTCTTGAGGAGTCTCATACTCACCCAGCCTTTTCTTCATTTCACCCACTGTTTTTTGCAGTTTTATCGGCTCATCTGAATATCTATTTAAAACTTGTTTCCATTTTTCCAGATTTTTCTTCTTTGAATTGATATATTTCTTCAGTGTTTCATTTATTTTAATCAGCTCCAAGCACATTTGACTTTTTCCTCTAGGTTACTGGAAGCCATGTCTTGCAACAAAGCTGGAGCATGACCTGCTTTTTGCTGAACAACTGCAGGATTCTTCCCACCCAGTGTTTTCTGCTTACCTTTTCTAGTTGATTTTCTTTCAGGCTCTCTTAGTTTCTTCTTTGCTGGCATCCAGGCAGTGTGCTTACTAGCCAGTAACTGATTTTTTCTCAAATTGGCAGTAACAGTGGCTACAGTTTTTCAGTTTCCGTTTTCACACTGAAAGAGCTGATACCAAGCTGTTGATCTGTGTGCTGCCATCTTTGAAAACTCCCTTCCCCTTTATTTTCAATTTTTTTATTGATGCTTAGACACTCATTGTTTTAATAGGGAGCTGTCTCTTTAACATTTCTGCATATGTACAAACCCAGCGATGAACAATTCTGGTACTCAATATGACAGCTTTAGAGAATGTCACATATGACAAATGAATGTACTCTATTATGCCAAGCTTTATACGCATATGGGCTTTCTTTCTCAAATTTCTTTCTCACTTCTGAACAGATGCCCATAATCTCTCAGCATGGGTTAAGATCTCATAAGAGTGAAAAAGCTGGTTAAGGATATTCAACATCACATTAACAGTCTACACTTGGGACATTTTATGCTTATGCTTTTCTGCCAACATGGCAGCAGCAAGGACAAGGTCAAAAGTAAAGGCCATGTGTATATAGAACACCAAAAGTAAAGGCCATGTGTATATAAAACATCAAAGTTAAATGTGTATATAGAACATATGCAGACAAAAGCAAGTTTTTTGCAATGTGGAGAAAACATGAGCATCATGAGAAATCCAAAAATATAGAGTGAGGATATGAAAGGCACAAACGTAGAACCTAGAGATCAGGAAAAATCATTGGTTGTTTTAGTAACCAAACACTGACTATGTGGTATAATTTAAATGATAAGAAATGTACATGAATTTATGTAGTTGGAGAAACATTCTGGAAATAATCACTAAATATGAATTTTGGAAATGAGGGGATGACTCTGAACAGCAAACTTTGAACATGAATTCAGAAGGAAGGAATAGCTGACACTGGGATGCAATCACTGTTCATGAATTCAGGAGGGTAACCTTTGAAAGCAGTGAATTAACAAAGACAAACTCATGCAGGATAGGGTATCCCTAGACAATGAGCAGTAAACATAAAATTGTTTGATTGGGATGATGACCCTGGACAATAAACTGAGAACACAGAGCTGAGAATTTGGGGTTACCCTGAATAATGAGTAGAAATGTAAATTCAGGATGTGGGGAGGAAAGACCTCAGAGAGCATGCAATGAACATGAACTGGGGAGTTGAGAGGGAGTGACTCTGAAAAACAAACAATGAATCTTAATTCAGAATGTGGGGGAATACTCTGGGTAGAGACAATGAATATGAACTTAAGAAGTGGGAGAGAGTTGGTGGGAGGGGATTACAAGGATGCTACATATTTTCATGAGGTACAGACCCATAGCTGGAGTTTTTCATATCTGGTTAACAGCTAGTGAAACTGCTAGTAAATTTTGATCAAATTAAATGATGACAAACATTTTTAATAACATTTCCAGTTAAATCGTTCAGAAAAAGCACCTTATGGCTCTGTGTCATGAACATTGAAGTGTTGTTGTAAAATGTCATCTTAAAAGCTGTCTTTGCTGTCACTGCAAAAAGTGACATTATCTGCCTGAAATCACCTTCTGTGATAAAAATATACAGAGACAGCACACTCATTTATGAGGAAAGCTTTGATGGATGGAATTTTGCAAACACGTTGAACTGAAGTAAATTTATGAGGAGATTTTTTACCAAATTAAACAGACAGCATTGGTAGTTAATGCTACTTTGGGTCAATTTTTCAAAATACTCAACTGTAACGCCCCAGAAATTATATTTTCAATAATGTGTGCAACACATGACAATAAGGAAATTTTCCCTAAATTTAAAAAGGAGTAATAGCTTAGGACATAAGTGATATTTGGGGATAAAAACATTTAGAATTCTCATCTTATTAGGTTAATGCCATGCAGTCTGAAATTATATAGTATATTGTATTCTAAGTGTGATTTTGCACTCTCTATGCAAAATTATAGTTTATGTCAAAATCACTTTTTCAAATAAATGGGAGTGAAAGAAGTATAATAGTTCATACTGCAGTTCCTATAAGTGATATTTTGCAAATCAGATGTAAACATTTTGGTCTTGAATAAACTTGGGACAAAATGTTTAACATATTAAATTCAGTCTCAAATTTGGGTTGCCAATAATGTTTTAGGCCAATACTTCAAGAATATTCAACTTAAGAATCTATATCATGAAGTCAGAAAAATACCTTTGATGTAATTGTGCATATTTAGTGCAGAAAGGGCGAGCTTTAATAAAGTTACATGTAAATATTCCACTTAAATGCAGAGCTGTAACTCTGTCACTTAGTAATGCCTGCAGCCAAAACTTTTAGAACACCTACCTTAAGGGACTGCATCATGAAATGTTTTTGATACATTTTGTTTTGCAAATCTCATGTACCATGTTGCTTGCTAGTAAAGTTATGAGAAAATAGAAAATGCCATAAATTTAATGCGGACATAATTTTGGTAATTTAGAACAAAAAAAATTCAGAATATTCCTGCACTTATAATATAAATACATAAGTGTTAGTGTAAGTGCCTTACCAAAGGGGATTTCTACACCATTGAGTGAAACATTGTTTCCTGTCTGGAATTACCTCTCTGTATAGAAATATGCAAGTGTAGTATCATTGCATAAAAGAACCCGTGGTGGCGGTGCTGCGGTAGCATTATCGCCTCACAGTAAGACGCTGTCCGGTTCGATTCTCAGCTAGACCGTCTTCTGCGTGGACACATGCATGAATGGGCGTACCTTTGTTGAAGGTTGTGCATCAGGCCTGGCAACCCGGTACGTGAAATTCAACTGCCAATCATTAGCGGACCGAAGTCATGCTGTGGCGACCCCTAACCGGGAAAAGCCGAAAGACACAAACAAACAAAAGTATCATTGTATCAAAGGCATTTCCACAGATGCAAATATGATGTAGCAATGTAGAGTTTTATTCAAGTAACAAACAGAAGATTCCACATAAAAAGAAAAGTTTTAACTTTGGTAGTTAATAATATCTTGGGACAAATCTTTTAGAATGCTCATCTTTACGTTGTACTAAATGAAGTCTGAAGTGTCATTATGCAAGTGTGTCTCAACAACATTATTTCATCCGAGCCATTTAAGGTAGTAGTTTTGGAGTGATGTATGCATTGTTCATGAAGTGGTGTAGGAGGGATGTTATGCTGAAAATGTGGATCTGTGATGTTAAGAAATGGTGAAGGTATGGCCATTGCCAATAGCTTTATATAAAATAATAGAAAAACTGAAAGTCTGTCAGAAGGCACATTGACTTCATCGAGTGATAATGATCTGCAATAGGATGAGGAAGATCCCATTTCAGGTTTCAATAAAGTTAGTATGGGGTGAGCAGGGCCTGGCTGATAGCAAGAAATGGAAGAGTTTGGAGAACGCGTGACAGTTAACAGAAGGCTATTTTATTTATTTTCTGGATAAATAAATAAATAAAAAGGGAACTGCTGTGGGTTTTTTGTTCTGTAATGTTTCATAGCTCTGAATATGGTTATTATTTTGAAGGATGCTGGGTAGTGGGAAAAATGGCAGTCTCATTTGTCTGACAGTGTGGATTTTTTATGTTAAGTATATCCTTTTTGTTCTCTTCTTCATAAATAAAATCTGTGTTCAGCTCAGTGGCATCTATTATAACTCATTTTCTTGACAATAAGTAGTTGATAAGGGTGGACTGAAACCCTCCAACCAGGTATCAGTTTTAATATGAAAGTTGAAGGGTATTGTGTTGGAATGTAAGTAAAACGGGTGGATTTCTTGCTTATGTTACTGTCAGCTGGGAGGTATGTACAGCTTGGATTTCTTAACATAAATAGTTAACACTACTTAATGTGCCAGCTTTGTAAGGCCAACTTGACTTTTTTGATGTTTTTCTTATTATGATACCCATAGTGTCATCACTGTCATGTAGTCATTGAGCTGACAACTACTGGTCTTGTACATCAGTCAAAAGAGGTGAGCCTTCAGCTATCTCTGCATTTGCAGAAATGCAGCAGTTAGGGCTAAAGTTGCCGCCTCACAGTTAGACGTTGCTCATTCGATTCTCAGTTACAGCGTCTTCTGTGTGGCGACATGTGTGAATGGGCGTTCCTTCATTGAAGGTTGTGCGTTAGGCTCAGTAAGCCAGCACGTAAAACTCTACTGCCAATCATTAGCGGACTGGAGTTCCCCTGTGGTGACCCCTAACCGGGAAAAGCCGAAAGACACAAACATTAATGCTGAGAGATCATTGGGGGTCAAGCACTCCCTTCTGGTAATTAAAAGTGATGCTTACATATCTGAGTAACTGAAAATAAAATAGATGAAGACATTTGAATAGCCTTGGATTTCAGGACTTATAGGTTCATCGGTGTGTAGTAAGCTAATGACCCTGGAGCTTTTACATGCCTAGCTCATAGAACTTTCCCTGGCATTGTGCTGCCTCGATGTTAGTTCCCAGTTCCTCTATCAAGTAGAGCCACTGGAGTGATCCCCGGGGTGAACTTTCTATTTCCCATCCACTCATCAAGATTTCTCTTGAAGAGGACCAGTGAGGTGCTCTGCTTGACATGTATGGGAAGTCTGTTCCATAGCATGGGCAGTCTCTGGGTTATGAACCTGTCCTTCCAGCATGTTTTGTTGATTGTGGCAATGAGGGTGAGGTCTCTGGACCATGTGGTGCAGAGGGATTTGGATTTTTTTTAGATGTAGCATTTCTAACAGAGCTGATTCAGACATGGCTTTGTAAGTCAAGCAGAGATTGCCTCTTAGTAGACGATATGAGACAGAGAATAGCTGGAGTTTTTTGAGTCTGTCCATGTAGGACATGTGCTTAAGGCCTAGGATCCTCTTTGTGAGGTACTTTTGTGGCCTCTCCAGCTGTTGCAGGTGTCTAGTGAGGTACATGCCACATGGGGAATTATACTAGATGATTGGTCTAATGAGAGAAAAATAGAGAGAAACGATGACCTCTTTCTTCCTGGATGCAAAACCCTTGGTAATGAGATGTGCTACATAGAAGGACTTTCTGGCAATCTGTTGGTCAAATGAGAGGGTGCTCTCAACTTGTGTCCCCAGATCTCTTAAAACACCTTCAGTGTTCAGTGGGCTCCCATCGATGTGGTAATTAGTGAGAACTGAGTTTTTTCCAAAGGGGATGATGACACATTTTTTGGCATTAAGTTTAATGCCATGGTTTCAACACCAGTCAGTGGTGTCAGTGAGGCCTTTCTGTAGGATATGGAATGTGGATGTCTGCATCACCTTGGGAGTTAATAATGGCTCCCAGCTTGCAGTCGTCTGCGAACTTTGTCAGCCAGAGTCCCTCTGTGTTGGCCTGGGCTTCTGAGAAGTAGATACCAAACAGGAGAGGACCCAGGACTGATCCCTGTGGGATTCCACTCGTGACTGGTAGGCAGTCTGACTTGGAGTCCACTACTTTCACACTGTAAGTTCTATCTGTGAGCCAATTTGCAACTCATCTAATGATATAGGTTCATAGGCTGGTACTAGGCTATTGACCCTAGGGCCTATACAAGCCTAGCCATAACAATTCCCTGGCTATTTCTTCCCACACTATTTACTTCCCTGGACCCCTGTCTAGCAGGGCGACTGACGTGATCCCTGGGGTGAATTTCCTTTCTCCCATCCAATTGTCAAGGTTCCTTTTGAAGAGGGCCAAACAGGCACTCTGTTTGACATGTATGGGCAGTCTATTCCAGAGTCTGGGGAGTCCCTGGGTCAGGAACCTATCCCTCCAGCATGTTTTGTTTATTGTGATGACAAGGTTTAGATCCCTGGAGCATGTGGCTCTGAGGGACTGGGATTTCTTTAAATGTAGCTTGTCCAACAGCTCTGGGTTTGACATGGCCTTGTATGTTAAGCAGAGATCGTCTCTGAGTAGATGATATGCGACAGAGTATAGCTGGAGTTTTTTAAGGTGGTCAGCTTTAAGCCTGTGATTCTTTTAGTGAGGTACTTCTGCGGACTTTCCAGTTGTTGCAGATGTCTTGAGAGGTACATACCAAACAAGGCATTGTATTCTGTAATGGGTCTAATGAGGGATGAGTACAGTGGGACAATGGCCTCCTTTTTTCTGGATGAAAAGCCCTTAGTGATGAGGTGTGCCACATAGTAGGATTTCCTGACTGTTGTGGCGATGTGGTTATCGAAGGTGAGACCACTGTCCACCTGTGTCCCTAAGTCTCTTATCACACTTTCGGTGTTTAGTGTACTGTCACTTATGTGGTAATTCACAGGTACATGTTTTTTCCCAAAGGGGATAACTATACATTTCTTGGCATTCAGCTTGATCCTATGGCTCTAGCACCAAGCATCTGTTTCTGTAAGGACCTTTTGTAAAGTATCCACATCATTTGGGAATTCAATAATGGCTCCCAGTTTGCAGTCATCTGCGAACTTTGTTAGCCAGAATCCCTTAGTGTTGGCCTGTACTTCAGAGAAGTAGATGCCAAACAAGAGCCGTCCCAGGACTGAACTCTGAGGTACTTCACTTGCCACTTGTCTGGAGCTGGAATTGGAGTCAGCTACTTTTACAGTGTGGGTTCTGTCAGTGAGCCAGTTGGCAACCCATCGAGTGATGTAGGGATTAATGTCCAGCTTACTAAATTTATCTATGATTCCAGAGTGGAGGTTAGTCTCAAAGTCCTTGTTGAGGTCCAGATAGGCTGTGTGGACCACCTTAAACTCATCCATGGCTCTGGAGACTGATTCAAAGAAGTCAATCAGGTTCAGGAGATAAGATCAGCCCTTCACAAACCCAAACTGGGTGGGGTCCAGTGTGTGAAAGTTGCCAGTGTCTTTGTTTATAAGTTCCATGATAATACGTTCCATGGCCATGCAGATCAGGATCATCAGACTGATGGGGCGGTAGTTCCCGGGATCCAAGGTGGATCCCCCCTTGTGGAGTGGGATAACTGTAGCTGTGCGCCACTCAGTGGGCATGAAGCCTGAGGTGAGGGTATGATTAAACATGACACTTAGGTGAGGTGCCAGTTCATATTGTAGTTCATGTAGTACACAACCCGGGATGTCATCTGGTCCCATGGATGCTGTATTCTTAGCTTTGGAGAGTGCGTTTTTTACCTGTGTGACCGTTATTACCAGAATTTGGCAATCTTCCAGTATTGAGATGGGCCATTTAGGGGGTGAGAGGGGAGGTGAAGTTGGCACTGAATCGATCTGCCAGGATATTGGCAATATCCTTGGAATCAGTATATTTAATGCCATTCTGTTGTATCTCAGAGCAGATCTGAGCATTTCCATTTAGATTCTTGACATAGTTATAGAATGGGGTTGTTTACAAGTTTGGTGAGTTTATCAATAACTCCTGAGTGAGGAATGGTATCAAAGGTACTGGGCAGATTGAGGTAGGCTGTATGTACTGCCTTACCCTCATCCACAGCTCTGGTGACTGACTCAAAGACGTCAACCGGGTTGAGCAGACATGACCTACCTTTCACAAAACCAAATTGTATGGGATCTAGAGTTTGGAGATTCCCCTTTATCCTTGTTGATTAGGTCCATGATGATGCACTCTATAGCCTTACATATCAGATTCATCAGGCTAATGGGGCAATAATTCCCAGGGTCTGTAGTCACTCCCCCTTTATGGAGAGGGATGACTGTAGCAGAGCACCATTCGGTAGGGACAAAGCCTGAGGTGAGGTTGTGATTGAACAGGGCACAGAGACGTGGTGCCAGTTCACTTTGTAATTCATGTAGAACACAGCCAGGGATATTGTCAGGTCCATGGAAGCTGTATTCTTGGCCTTGGGCAATTCAGTTTTAACCTGTGCTGCAGTAATGCTGGGTGTCTGGCATTCTTCTGGTATTGTGATTGGTCCTTTAGGGAAGGAGAGAGGGGTAAAGCTGGCACTGAATCTGAAGGCCAGTATGTTGGCAATATCTCTTGGCTCAGTATAGGAGGCACCATTGTGCAGTAACTCAGAGAAAATCTGGGTATTGCCATGGAGATTCTTGACATAACTACAGAAGGTTTGTGGTTGTTTTAGTGTCTGTTGCAATTCTGCCTTCATAGCTGGCTTTAAGGGTTTTGATGAGGGATCTCAACTTTTTGTTGAGGCTAATAATGGAGTTTTTCCAGTCTTGGGACTTCACCTTTTTCTGCAACAGTTTCTTCTTTCTGTTGTAGAGTTTATTAATGGCAGGGGACCACCAGATAGGCTTCCTTGTTTTGGAGGAGAGCATCTTGGCTCTGTTGGGCATGGCTAGTTCCATGCATTTATGTACGTGTTCGTACAGTGCATTGGTGTATGATTCGGCAGTCATGCATCTATTTTCCATTCACATGGATGCTGTGAAGTTAGCCACCACTGTTTTTAGGACCCCAAAGTCAGCTTTGGAGAAGTTTTTCATGGTCGATACCTTTGCGAGGGGTGTGGGTGAGATGTGGATTTCCATGGTGATTAGTTTGTGGTCGGATCTAACCAGGGAGGAATTGACTATTGATGTAGAACAATGGTTGCCCATGTTAGTAATAATCAGGTCAAGGATGTTGCTTCCTCTTGTTGGGGTAAGAATGAGCTGGTCCAGGGCATTGGAAATGATGAATTCCAGGAAGCGTTGGGCCAGAGAGTGGGTGAGTGAGTGAGTGAGTGAGTGAGTGAGTGAGTGAGTGAGTGAGTGAGTGAGTGAGCGAGCATGAGTAGTTTTCCCAATTGATGGAGGGAGGGGTAGTTGAAGTCACCTAGTATGAAAGTGTTGGGTTGGATCTTAATAGTTTCCAGGGTGCTTAGGAATGTGGAGTGAAAGTCTTGGGACATGGCTGGGGACCTATAGCAGGCTATACCCTGAATTACCGTCTTATCCAATGTTAGTTGTACCTGAAGTATCTCAGATGCGTTATGCTGGGCTACTAGTCTGCAGGTGTGCA